>NW_028270183.1:95437444-95700722 GCF_037043375.1 Chiloscyllium plagiosum
CAGACATGTTTTATAGCAATCGTTCTGCACATCCTTGCTTACTATGATCTGCCTGTACACCTTGGTACAGGTCATAGTAAATCCTCATCTTCCTCCCCCCAGCTCACTCCGAGCTCTCTCTGGTTCCCACCCCCAGCACCTTCCATTCCCCGTCCTCAGCTCACTGTGTGCTTTGTATCTAACTATTTCTCTCACACTGTCTGCTTCCTTGTATTTTCCTTTTCTCTATCTTCTGTTTCTTTCCCTGAACTTATTATCTCCCCTTCTCCCTGTCCATGTGACTGTTTGTTTCTTGTTTTGTTTCCTTTCTCTGTTTTATTGACTGTCCTTCTGTTTCCCTCGCTGTTTTCTCTCTCTCCTTAAACGTATCTGTCTATTTCTCCCTCGTTGTGATGGTGATGGCGTCTCGATTCTCTTGAAGCATGTGATGGCTCTTTGGTTGGATGTTGGCAATAAAATAAACTCAATTTTGGTATCTTGGACATAATTTAAATTTATTGGTTAAATTTCAATTGTTGTCCAAACAGCAAGCAGAACTTGGATATCCATTTAACAACCAATTCTTACATCTAAATATTTTGGAACTACCTCCTCTCAGTGCTCTGCATACTGGCAACTGAAAGCATTCTATTCACGTGCATAATAGTGTGACGGTAACAGCTCTTCCCATGACCATAAGAAACTACAGACTGTTGTGTGCACAGCCTAGACTATCATGGAAGACAATCTTCCATCCATTTAGACTTCTCATTGCCAGCCTTTCGCTGGCATCAAATATCTCTCCAAAACCGATAATGATCTCCTACAACCTCTTCCATAAGGGAGGAGATACAGAGGCTTGAAAACATGGACCAGCATGCTCAGGAACACCTTCTTCCCCACCGTAATTACCCTGGCGAATTGAAGTCTCTAACTTTTCAAATAATATTAATCTTGCGAAAGTCGCTCTTGCTTTGCACACCTCCTGTGCAGCTGTCACCTTGTGTGCCTCACTCTGTCTAAGTGGCATTGAGGCTCAAGGTCTCCTCAAGGGCAATAAAATAAGTGAACTAATGCTGGCCCAGCCAGCGATACCTATATCCCATAAATAAATTTAAGAATATGACGACACTCACGGAAGACAGACAGTTGGGATCAAATCGCTTTAAACATGATCTTAGATATATATAGTTTCCCTGAGCATCTGAAAGTAGAGTGTTCCTACAAAACCTTTCATAAGCTGATATGGCGTAAAGTGAAGTAGCATTAATTCATGTGGGAAAAAAAATCATCTTTCTTTGTAAAAGTGAAAGTCCTTTCGGATTTCTTTTAGTTAGCGAAAACAGGACGTAATGGAGGTTTTTCGGAAAGGGAAGTGGCAAAAAGCGATTTTTTGAAAAGCGGGGTATACATGTACTGGCATGGGCAAGACATTCAGGAACATGGGAAAAGCCAAAAATAAATGAGGTGAATCTCACATTTTATTTCCATCCCAGCTGTTCATCATTCCTGTTGTTTGCTCTTTTTCTTCTATCTCTCTCTTTCTCTGTCGATTTAGCTCACTCCTTCTCCCTTTCAAAGCAGACTTCCCTTTCACCAGCATTATTCACACGATTTTCCAACTGTTTTCAGTTCAGGAAAGCTCCGAGCACTTTCTGTTCTTTGCTTTGCATTTTTATGCAATTTCAGATCTCCAGCATCTTCTTTTATTTGGTTTAAACTTCAAATTTGTTATTCCATGGGAAGTCGGCATCTCTGCCAGGGAAGCATTTGTTACTCATCACTAATTGCCCTGACTGTGAGGCCATTCCACAAGCCAATATAAAGCGCATTGATATGGGTCTGAAGTCACACTTAACCAAAACCGGGTAGTAACATTAGATTTCTTTAAGGTAATCAGTGAAACAGCAATATTTTCAGACAAAATCTGGGTGTTATTGTTGTTTTTCGTGAAATGCACTTTATTCGAATTCTTATCATTTTTATTGAAGTTCTGCCATCAGTTGTGGTAGGACTTGAAACAAGTCGCTTGAAACAATGTCTTTCGTTTTAATAAGCTTTGATCCTGAATTATATCCAGCGACATTCCTACTCTGATACATTGTCCTAATCATGAAGTAACGTCCGAGACAAGAACAATTTTGAGATTGAAATACTTGCAACTGGAGCAGTGGCCAGAAGAGAGCTTCAAATATAAAGTCTGAATTTTACCAACGTGCAGATAATGGTTTGTTCAGACACAGCACTGACGCAGAGATGGAGATTGGGGATATCATGATCTGGTAGTAGACAGCGTTGGTGACAGAGAGACCACGAGACATAAATCACTTCAGGGCCAAAAGGGATCTTGAGGTTGTCCACAGTTTTGTTCTTAGATGTTTGTAAGGGAGTGGTCTGCAATTCAGATGAATGGAGACTGCAATTTGAATTGAAGATAATAGTTTCTTTCTCTGACAAATATAGGTAAGAGAAATTGCAATGAAGTTCAAAATTGTTTATGGGATTAATGAACGGACAGAGGTAGAGAACACCAACAATAGCGAGAATAGGTTAGTAACACACCCTCCACCCCGCCCAGAATAATAATCAGTACTGCTGATATCCGATATGGTAGAAATTCCCAATAGAGGGAAATGTTGAAAAGGCCCAAGGAAAGCCTCCTCTCAACTAGTGTAATTATCCAGTCCATTATTCTCAGATTCAGATCTGTCCTCTCCATGTCTGTGCAGCTGCTGATCTTTGTTATTGTTGGAGCTGATACATCTGCTCCTACACTGGGATAGCGCACTGAGTGAAGTCCCTCACAAATAGGAGAGGAGAACGCTCCATGACACAGTTACAATGCATGGAGACTGATACCAATCAAAGTCACTGAGCAAACAGTTCTAGCTTTCAATACAGCACTTTCAGTTCACAATATAAATGAACTGGACTGGATGCTGACATCACTGGCTATTGGTCACATCTCCCATGACTAGTTGCTCTAGTGAAGTCAATTGTGAGGGAGAATGATGGATGCTTTCTTATCCCAAGCTAGATGACTCTGCTCTGTTGTACATTTGCAATGCTGTAACCATCTTACCCCGATATTCCACCCCTCCACAAAAAAAAAACACAATCAGGACTTGTTACTGTGCTGATCTCTTCTCCACGGGAACAAACGCCAGCCAACACACTGTCACTGGGCACAGTTGCTCTGCACACAGACAGGAAGTGTGGACTTATCTGAATGTTCCTCTCCCTGCTCTAATAAAGAAACGTTGGACCTTCCATTCATAATATGCTTCAGTAATTAATTTATACAAATTGACAAACATCTTAATGCAGTGTTATTTACTAAGCAATAATTTTTACACTTTTTCCCCTCAGTCCAAAACCAAAAGTGAGCTTATTCTTTAAGACTTGTGAATTAATGAGTCACGTTTGGCTGGGAGATAGGGCAGAATGGGGGCAGTGGCTGTGGAGACTGCATGGGGAGTACAATGACATTCCCCAGTCATCATCACTCTTAACGTCAGATAGAATTAAATATAGTTCACAACAAGGATATTTTATATTTTATATTTTATATTTTATGTACACACCATTTCATCATTGGGAATACAGATTGAGTAGGGTCACCGCACCTGAGGCATAAGGTACTGCCAGACCAGCTGAACTTTCCCTCCAAAGTCTGTTTTTGTTTGAAATTGATCATATTGTTCATATCTTGCAGGATGCTTACAATTAAAAACAGATACTAATAACAAAATGTGCAGGGATATGGGGACAATACAGGAGAATAAGAGTAGAGATATCGCTCATTCCAAACTGGAAGACACAATGGGCTGAGTTTTCACCACCTTTGCTGTGATAATTCTATGTTATGCATTGAAAGTTTTTGGAGAGTGGGGAAACAAGCTTGTTCAATGAAGGACACAGAGTGTTCCATCATCAAAAATCTATCCCGATTATTTCATGGAGTTCAGCTGCCTCTAAAATGCATTTTAAAAAAATAGGTTTCCAGAGATTTACAAGATGTTCAGAATTTTGTATTTCTTTCTATCTTAAAGAAGAAACAGATTTCGGCAGTAGTTCAGGTGTCACAGACACACCAACTGTAATAGAAACAAGAAAGGACCACATTGTCCAAATTCCTCTGTTTGACAGGGCTCTAAATATCGATGATGTGTTGTATTGTGAGAACTTGCGATGAAAATGTTGAAACAAAACAAAAGTTGCTGTAAATGCTCAGCAGGTCTGGCAGCATCGATGCAGAGAAATCAGAGTTAACGTTGCATGTCCAGTGCCCCTTCCTCTGAACTGATGGTAATACGGAAAATGTTGGTTTATATGCAGAAGGGACTGGATGGTGAGATTGGATGAGAAACCATCTCTGTTCAAGAAAATCGGGATCTGGATTCCATTCAAAATTAAGAAAAGATTTCTTATACTCTCTCTTCTATCGCTTGATACTTGTTCAGGTTGTACATGTACTATATATTTCTATATCTCCATGAAGTGCAGACGACATTTTGTTTCTCCCCTACTGTGGTGTTTCAACATTTTTGATTATTTTCTAGCATGTATTTGCTTCCAATTCAAGGTGGATATGAGAGTATGGTTTGATCTTCTGCAGTTCGCCCCTAACATCGAATTTAATTGAATATTTATCCCCATCACACTCGCTGATTTAAACAAACAATGAATGAGTCCACTTCCATCCTGCAGATGAAAAATTTCTTCAGCTCTGGCTATTGCAGGGAATGTTACAAAGAACAGTGCCACGCAAAATGCTAATGTTCCACCGCAAGGCGCCAAACCCTAGCTTATCCTAAATTATTACAAGGTTTATAAATAAAACATGCGGAGAGGCAGAGTGTAAAAGGTGAATTCAACAAAGGTGTCGAAAATGCTATTTGTGGCTCCCTCATAAAATGTGTTAATTACATCACTTATAAATTCACCAAAATAGGGAAAGCAAGAAACTGGAATTGTCAAATCATCCTCTGAATAACATCTGGAGAACAAGAAGGAAATCACGGGTTGTTTGTGATATTCAGAAATGACGATTGTGAGAATGTGGAGGTGGGGATCAGTGGAATAATGATCCATGTTGTGGATGACACAAAGATGAGCTGGGTGGATCACAGTCAGGAGGAAAGTGTTAGGCTACAGGAGGATGTAACCAAATTATTCAAATAGCCAGAACAATGGCCTGATGAAATTTAACACCGATACATTTGAAAGATGCAAGTCAGAAGTAACAAGACAAGTGAGTACTCAAAGGTGAGTATGAAAGAGGACGGCTAAATTTGCTTGTTTTTCTTTGCAGCAGGAAAGGTTAAGGAGGGAATATGGTACAGGTGGACAAGAGCATAAGGGGGATGGAGAGGATGGACATACCACAGCTGTTTTCCTTAGTCAAAGGGTCAAAAATAAATGGACTCACTTTTAAACAGAAATGGGGGGGGGGGGGGGGGGTTTGAGAGAGGATTTGTGGAATGTGCTTCGAACTGAGAGTGTAGTATGAATCTAGAATGCATTGTCTAGGAGGGTGCTTAATGCAGGTAACCTCTCAAACGTTTGAAAAGCCTTTGGATATGCACTTGCTGGCACAGACGTGATAGGCCTGTTTTTCATTGCATGATTCTTTGCAGTGGCAGCCATGAACACTCTGGTATATTCTGAAACAATGAGCAATGGCAGTTGCTGCTTTGTTCCTTTGACTGTACTCAGTCAGTAGCTATATTACAAAGCAGTAGCATCTCATGCAGTTTCAGCACTTACTCAACCAAAGTCAGCCCAGCCATCTCTGGGAACATCCAGGGTAATTCACATGCTCTGTGCAAGCATTGTCCAATAACAGTACTGATAATATTCTAACTGTTTGCGACCATTATTATAGTTACAGCCATAATTTGAACACAGCTTTTCCTCCATTACAATACAGACATCTCTAGCAATAAGGATGTTATTTCTCTGAAACATAATAAATTATTTCCCAGGTATTCCATTTGACAAACAGGAAGTTTTCCTGGTGTTTTTTTCTGCCAGTTGTTTCTCACAGAATTCCCCACCCCAACCTCTTCCCACTTTATCATTTTCTTGTGCACTGTCTGCCTGATCTCACACACCTCACTCCCTCACATCTCCCACACTCTCCATCCTTATTTATTAATCCCAGATAAACCTACGCCTAATCTCGATAATTTATTACAATTCCCAACTTACATTTTGGAATGATATGATTCCTTCTCTCAGCATGGTCATTAGACTGGCCGTGCCTGATGTCCTATTCAGCTCGATCTTCTACTCAGTTCCTGATCTGCTGCTTTGCTTCTTATTCTTCTGGTTTATTCAAATCCATCTGACTTGCACTAACAAACCTCCCAACAAGGATGTTGGTGCTCGTCCAGTTAAGATATAACCTGTCTTTTTTGTATAGGTCCCCGCCTGTCTTGGAAGAGGTTCCATTGATCAAAAAATCTGAAACCCCCATCCTTGAATTAGCTTGTTAACAATATGTTAAGCTATACTGTCTTCCTCATCCTTCCCTATTTTCCACATGGCACGGGGAGTAATCCAGAGATTACAGAGGATTGTTTTCTTTCCCTCTCTCTCCCCCCCTTTCTCTCTCACCCTCTCTCTCTCTCTCTCGCACGAACACCGCCCCCCCCCCCCACCACCAACACACACATATTCAGAAGACAGAAAGACAGACACCAAATTACTTTGGGGAAGAATACAAATAACCTTAAAATAATCGGAATGATAACTGGAATGAAGGATTTAATTAAACGCAGGATGAGAGAAATTGCGCTTCTTCTGGATGTCAGTTTGCTCGCTGAGCTGGAGAGTTCATTTTCAGATGGTCCATCACTATACTAGGGAACATTATCAGCGAGCCTCTGGTGAAGGGCTGGTGTCATGTCATGGTTGCTATTTATGTGTTTAGGTTTCCTTGAGTCAGTGATGTAATTTCCAGTATTGGTGATTTTATGTCCGGTTCTTTTTCTCAGAGAGTGTTAGATGGAATCAAAATCGATGTGTTTGTTGATAGAGTTCAGGTTGGAATACTCTGCTTCTAGGAATTCTCGTGCGTGTTTCTGTTTGGATTGTCCTAGATGGACCCAGTCGAAATGGTGTACTTCCTCATCTGTATGTAAGGATACTAGTGATAGTGGGTCATATCATTTTTTCTAGATAGCTGTTGTTCATGTATCCAGGTGGCTAGTTTTCTGCCTGTTTTTCCGATGTAGTGCTTGTTACAGTTCTTGCAAGGCTTATTCTTCCTGGAGAAGAACAGTCAAATATGTGAACTTATTGCGGTGCTCAAAAGTATGAAAAAACGTTCTAGAGAAAACAGGAATACTCTGTTTCCGTTAGTTGGCATGACAGCATCATTGATTTCTAATTTCAATATTTTTAGCAAAAGATCCAGGTTTGAGATAAGGAAAAACTTCTTTATTGAGAGAGTTGTTAGGATTTGGAATGGACTGCCTGGGAGAGTTGTGGATGAGGATTAAAAAGAGATCTGGATGTATATTTGGAAATATGAATTTAACAGGTTGCAAAGATAAGGCTAGCAAATGGGAAGGGCTTTGGAGACATTCCTGGAGCCGATGCACACACAGTGGCCAATGGCCTCCTCCTGTACTTTAAAGTTTTGCACTCTATCATGTGTCTGATGTGAATAAAAGTCAGGATCCGATTATTTCCCATTGTAAATGCTCGCGCATATCTGATTATTCAGTGCAGCATAAGCATTTAAAATGCAAGTATTGCAAGACCATCTTCATTATATAGTCTAATTATTGCTCAGAACATGAATATTTTAAACGGTGTATTCCAAATACGAAAACAAATCTGTCATTGCTTTGGCACAAGTCTCTTTCAAAAGGTTTGACTTGTCACTCACACGATAAAATGTTTATCGTTTTTGTTCACTGTCTGCATTTCAAATTAAATAACTTTTTTTTCTAATATTAAATATTTTTAAATTATTGTTCACTGACATTTGATAACACAAATCATTTGTTTACTTTAATATTCACAGTGCATGTTGAATTATAGCCATTTCTAATTCACTGGCAAATAGCTGAAGCTTGTACATTTCAGTGAGAAATTAAACTGATTGATTGTGTATAAATGTATAAGAAAGCTAATTCTATTTGATTGTTCAATCGTTTGCTCACCCTGAACATTTAATCATTCAGAAGCCAACCGCTTTCAAAATATTGTAGTAACAATGCATTGTTTTGAATCCTGACATTGTGTATGTAATTCTGATCGCCAAAAAAGTTAGATCCATGTTCGTTGTTCGATAGAAAATAAAATGTACATTCTTTATTTCTGTGTCAGAAAATCTTGACAGGAGTTTTTATTTTATGGATCTATATTTTAGATCCATAAATACAGAATCAACCTAATGCTTTTCAGAGATTATAGTACAGTCGAATAATCATAGTTGACATCTTATTTTTGCCCAATTCACGCAACTTAGCAAACATCTGATTAATAGATGGGTCACCCAACAGATTGCATCTGAAGAAAACAGCAGCAAATGACAAGTCAAGAATCACGTTAATAACTGAACTTGGCGGAGCCTACCTGGTGTAGGACACCACACATAGTGTAATGGCATTCAGGTGAATGGAACAATCAACAACCTAACTGGAAGTTTTGGGCTAACGCCTCTCCCCAGCTTCCTGATCTCACACACATCACCCCCTCACACATTCAACAATTGATAAGAATGCACAGGCTGGGTGAAATATAAAACACAGCACAGTACAGCATTGCAGACTCTTCGATCCTTGACGTCCTGCCGATCTTTTATCCTACTCGAAAATCAGACTAACTGACATACCCAGACATGCTGGTCCGGTGACACGAACAGTGTACAGTCAGCCATTCTTACTTCCTGTTCTTTTCTGATGTGCAGCTGCCTTGAAATGTCTGTTCAAACCAAACAGATTGAATGAAATTCAAGCAGTCGAGAGAACGTTCATGACTGTGTATTTCAATCAGGATTTAATGAAGGATGAGATTCCAGATTAACATAAGCAATGAATCAAAAACAGGGTAACACAAGAAATAGCAGTTGAGTACGCTATGTGGTTCCAAGTAGGCCTCACGGTATTACCGATAGATTATCAATCCAGACAATCAGCTCTTGTTCTTTGGACCCAGGTTCGAATCCCGCCACTGCAGATGGTGGAAATTCAATTCAATAATTTTAAAATATCCCTGGAATTAAGAATCTACCTATGAGAATAAAACCATTGCCAATTTTCAGAAAAATCCATCTGGATCACTAATATCCTTCAATGAAGGAATCTTCTATCCTCACCTGGTCTGGCTGACATGCAACTCCGGAGCCAAGGCAATGTCATTGACTCGCAATCGCCCCCTGAAATGGTCTCGTGAGTCATTCAGTTGTACCAATCGTTACAAAGTTTCAATGAAATGAAACCGGCTGGACCACCTAGCATGAAACTGTGCACTGGAAAAGTCAACATTAGAAACACCACTGTAGAACCTCCAAAGTCTTCCTAACTATAATCTAAGGGGTAGTGCCAAAATTGGAACAACTGCCTTACAGACTAGTCAAACAACAGCCCGACATAGTCATACTCACGGAATCATACCTTACAAAATTAACCCAGCCACCACCATCACCATCCCTGGATATGTCCTCCCCCAAAGGTCAGGACTGATCCAACAGAGGGGGCAGCTCAGTGAGATAGAGTCGGGAGATAGTTGCTCTGGAAGTCTCCAGAATTGACTCCAGACCTAATGAAGTCCCATGGCTTCATATTAAACATGGACAAAGAATTCTCTTACTGATTACCACGTAACGTTGTTTCTCATCTGAATCAGTGCTCCTCTATGTTAAACAACACTTGGAGAAAACAGTGACTGAGGCAAGGGCACAAAGCATATTCTGGGAGATTTCAAAGTCGATCACCAAGAATAGTTTGGCAGCAGTACTACTGATCAGGCTGGTCGGGTCCTAAAGGACATAGATTCTAAATTGGGTCTGCAGCAGGTGGTGAGGGAAAGAACACGAGGGAAAAAATCATATATGACCTCATCCTTACCAAACTACCAGCTGCGGATGTATCTGTCCATGACAGTATCGGTAAAAGTCTCGCGGTCACATTCAGAATAAACTCTATTGTGTTGTGTGGCACTATCACCATGCTAAATGGCACAGATTTCGAAGAGATCTAGCAACTCAAGACTGAGCGTCCATAAGACACTGTGGATCATTAATAGCAGCAGAACTGTACTCAAGCACAAACTGTAATGTCACGGCCCATCATATCCCCCCACTCAACCATAACCATCAAGGCAGAGGATCAACTCTGTTTCAATGGAGAGTGCAGGAGGGCATGCCAGGAGCAGAACCAGGAATGTACAAAGATAAAATGTTAATCTGCTGAAGCCTCCAAACAGAAATACTTGCGTGCCAAATAACATAAACAGCAAGGGACAGACAGAACTGAGCTATTCCTCGACGAATGCATCAGATTTAAGCTCTGCAGTCTTCCTAACCTGATCATGGATGGTGGTGGACGATCAAACAACTCACTCGAGTAGGAGTCTCCACAAATATCCCCATCCTCAACGATGGAAAAGCCCAGAACATCAGTGTAAAAGATAAGGTTGAAGCGTTCGCAGAAATCTTCAGTCAGAAGTTTTGAGTGGATGATCCATTTCGGCCTCCTCTCCTGGTCCCCATCATTACAGATAGCAGTCATCAGTCAATTCGATTGACTGATATCAAGAAACGGTTGAAGGCACTGGATACTGCAAAGGCTATAACCCTGATAACATGCCGGCGATAGTCCTAAAGACTTGTACTCCAGAACTTCCCGCTTCCCTAGACAAGCTGTTCCAGTACGGTTAAAAACCGATAATGGGATAAAAAACTGCTCAAGTATGTTCTGTACATAAAACGCAGGACAAATTCGACCCATCCAAATAACGCCTCATAAGTGTACTCTCCATCATCAATAAAGTGATTGAAGGGCTCATCAACAGTGTTATCAAGCAGCACCTGCTCAACTATAACCTGCTCAGTGACGCCCATTTTGTGTTCCACCAGGGACACTCAGCTCCTGACCTAATCACAGCCTTGGTTCAAACATCGAAAAAGGAACTGAATTGCAGCCCTTGACATCAAGGCTGCATTCTGACAAATGTGACATCAAGGACCCCAAACAAAAAGGGTATCACGGGCCAACACTCCATTATTTGAGTTATACCTGACAGATAGGAAGATGGTCATTGTTGTTGGAGGTCAGTCATCTCAGCTCCAGAACATATCTGAACTAGTCCCTTCGGATAATGTTCTAGATACGAACATCTTCAGCAGCTTCAACAATGACCTTCCTTCCATCATAAGGTCGGAAGTGGGGATTATCCAGGCTTGGGCTGACAAGTGGCAAGTAACATTCGTGCCACACAAATCCAGACAATGACCATCACGAATAAGAAACAATATAACCACTTGTTGTTCAGCAGCATTATCGTAACTAAATTTCCCCACTATCAAAATCTTGGGTGGTATCATTTATCACAAACTCAACTGGACTCACCACAGATAAGTGCCAATCAGAGGCTAGGAATACTGCGCGATTAACTCACCTCCTGACTTCCCAAAGACTGTCCAACATTTACACGGCACAAGTCAGGAATGAGACGGAATAATCCTCATTTGCCTGAATGAGTGCAGCCCCAACAACACTAAAGAAGCTTGACACCATCCAGGATAAAGCAGCCCATTTGATTTGCACCAAATCCACAAGCATTCGCTCCCTTTCACCACGGTCGCTCAGGAACAGCAGTGCGTACTATCTACTAGACACAATGTAGATATTCCACAAAGATCCTCAGAGAGCTCCTTCCAAATTCACGAACACTTCCATGTAGAATGACAAGGGCAGTAGACTTTTGAGAACACCACCAACTTCACATTCCCCTGCAAACCAGTCAACATCTTGATTTGGAAATATATCGACGTTCCTTCCCTGTTGCTGGTTCAAAACACTAGAATTCCCTCCGTAATCACAACGCACAGCACGTAGATTGCATCAGTTCGAGAAAGTAGCTCACCACCATCTTCTCAAGGGCAACTCGTAACGGGCAAGAAATGCTGGGCCCATCCAGTGATGCCCACATCCAAAAACGATTTTTTTTAAAAAAAGTTCCAAGTTGAGCATCTCGATGGGACAGATTTTCTGATTTGAACACGAACACGAAAGCAGTGTTTCTAATATTGAACATTTTAGACTTTTCCTGTTCCGTATTCGATGATATATTGTTGATGAATGCTGTGATAAATTTAACTTTTTAGTTAAAATCAACAATAGTGGTGTAACAGGCTCAATCTTCGAAATGACTAGATTGCAAATGACAATCATCGTAGAGACAATGTACTCCCGCCCGGTGAGACTCACAGATAGTAGCTTACATTCAACAGATTAATGGACTACTGGCGACACTGAATCCTCACACCATCTATTTCATAGGGGTTACCATTGACCAGAACGTGAAGTCAAATCAACTTACAAATACAAGAGCAGATCAGAGACTTACAATTATGCACTGTTCTGTTTGAGCACTGCCTCTCTGTCTTGTGGAAATATGTTCTACACACTGACTGTATCAATCTTTGCAGTAATCGATCAGTTTCAATCAGATGCTCCCCCCCGCCATTCTTCTAAGTTCCATCGAGTACACACACTGCCGCTCATATGACAAGCCGTCATCCCTCAGCAGCTCACAATATGCCAAATGCTGTCTGACCAAAGCCCATTACATTCTCAGCAGTATGTTTCCTCTCTCGTATTCTTGTTCTCTTGAAATGAATGCGAACATTACATTTGCTTTCGTAACTGCCAACTGAACCTGCACATTAATCATAAGTGAAGACGGGTACTTCAAAATCCTTTTGTGCTTCAGATTGAATGGATCCTATTAGAACATAGTGTCTGCCTCTATTCAGCCCATCAAAGTGCATAATCTCACATGATTCCATATTGTGTTCCATCAGCCACATGTTTTCCCACAGTCTGGAACTGTCCAAGTCTTTCAGCAGCCTCCCCATTTCCTCAATATCATCTGTGCACCAAACCATCACTGCATCATCTTCAAACTTAGCAAAACTACCCTCAGGTCCTTTGTCCAGTTTGTCCATGTATAATACATTTCCTGGCTCCCTAAAGACTGGCCACCATCTACAAGGCACAACACTCAAGGTGCTTGACTCCATTCATGTTGAAGCAATGGCTTGAGTGCAATTACACCTGCAAAGTCTTCACTCCTTGCACCACTGACTCTCAGTAGAAGCACACCCTGCCCCGTTTTGTTGTGAGTTTACTTCATTATGGCGCACAATTCCAGTCTATTGATGGCATTCTGTCTGGCTCTAACTGGGTGGTGTTTACACCAACCAATGTCACTGTGTGTTGATAACGATGGAGGGGGGTGTGGGAAGGAATGTCTATAATGAATAACTGTGTGACTGCCAGGCTGAAACCTGCCCCGACAGCCTCTGATGTATCTGTGCCCGCTGTCACCGCTGCAGACATGATCAGTTTTCCTGAGAGTCAAGGCAAGTGAAGTGACGGACCTGGACGGTGTTCCCGGTTGTGTACTCAGATCCTGTGAGGACCAACTGCTAGAGGTATTCACATACAACTTCAGCTTCTCCCTCTTACAAGCCGAAGTGCCAACCTGCATCGAGAAGATCACCATCATCCTCGTAAGTGAGAAAGCACATGTAACGTGCCTTAATGACTACCGCCCAGTGGCTCTGACCTCAATAAACATGGAGTGATTTGAAAGGCTGGTTATGGCCCACATCACCTCCAGTCTCCCAGCCTGACCGGATCCCTTATAATTTGCCGACTGATGTAACAGGCCCAGAACGGATGGAATACCCCGATCTCTGCACACATCCCTGGGACATCTGGACAACAAGGACACCTACACCAGAGGAGAAAGTGAGGTCTGCAGATGCTGGAGATCAAAGTTGAAACTTTATTGCTGGAACAGCACAGCAGGTCAGGCAGCATCCAGGGAACAGGAGATTCGACGTTTCGGGCACAGGCCCTTCTTCAGGAATGAGCAGAGAGTGTTCAGCAGGAGAAGATAAAAGGTAGGGAGGAGGGACTTGGAGGAGGGGCGTTGGAAATGTGATAGGTGGAAAGAGGTCAAGGTGAGGGTGATAGGTCGGAGTAGGATGGAGGCGGAGAGGTCAAGAAGAAGACTGCAGGTCAGGAAGGCGGTGCCGGGCTGGAGGGATTCGGCTGAGACAAGGTGGGGGGAGGGGGGATGAAGAAACTGGTGAAGTCCAAGTTCATCCCCTGTGGTTGGAGGGTTCCCAGTCGGAAGATAAGACGCTCCTCCTCCGACCGTTGCGTTGTTGTGGTTTGGCGGTGGATGAGTCCAATGACCTGCATATCCTCGGTGGAGTGGGAGGGGGAGTTGAAATGCTGTGCTACAGGGTGGTTGGGTTGGTTCGGATGTGCTCTCTGAATCGCTCCGCAAGTAGGCGGCCTGTCTCCCCAATATAGAGGAGGCCACACCGGCTGCAGCGGATGCAGTAGATGATGTGGTTGGAGGTGCAGGTGAATCTGTGGCGGATATGGCGGAGTCTGGTGTACGCCACCTACACCAGACTCCTGCTCATTGACGACAGCTCCACCTTAAACATCATTGTCTCCTCCAGACTGATCTCAAAATTCTGTGACCTTAGTCGCGGCTCTACCCTCTGCAACTGGATCCCCCGGTTTCTGACCAGCAGACCGCAATTAGTGAAGATATGTATCTGCACCTGGACCACAATCACACACAACACGGGATACCCCAAGAATGCGTCCTCAGCCCCCTACTTTACTCCCTGTACACACACGGCTGTGTTGCCAAATTCCAAACAACGCCAGCTGCAAGTTCGCTGATGACATGCCCAGGTAAATACAGGTATCCCCTGCTTTTCAAAAGTTCACATTTCACCGCTTCCCTTTCCAAATGACTACATTAGGACCTGTTTTCGCTAATCAAAATAAATCCAAAGAGGATTTTCACTTTTACGAAGAAAGCCGATTTTTTTCCCCATACAAATGAATGCCTCTTCACTTTACACCATATCAGCTTATGAAAGGAACACTGTACTTTCAGATAGTGTGGGAAACTGGTATATGTCTAAGACAAAGTTTAAAGCGATTTTATCTCCCTGTCTCTCTTCCCTGAGTGTGGTCATCTTTTTATATTACTTAATGGGATATGGGTATCACTGGTTGGGCCAGCATTACTTCACTTTTCTAGCTGTTCTTGAGAAGACCATGAGCCATTCTAGTCCATGTGTTTTATTTGATTTGATTTGATTTATTTTTAGTCAAATGTAAAATGGAAAGCTTTGTTTTGTGAGTAGTGCAGGAACATGATAGTAGACAAAAAACACAGCTCATGGGGTACTTCAACAGATTGAGGCATATTAGGTTACAGCTGCACAGGAGATGTGCAAAGCAAGATCGCTATTAGCAAGACTAGTATTATTTGAAAAGTTAAAGATGTCAATTCGTCAGTCTAATTACGGTAGGGAAGAAAATGTTCCTGAATATGCTGGTCGATGTTTTCAAACTTCTCTATCTTCTTCCTGTTTGAAGAGGTTGTAGGAGATCATTAGCGGTTTGTGAGTGATTTTCTTTTTGCTACCAGCCTTTCGGCGACAATGAGACGTATAAATGGATGGAAGGTTGCCTTCCGTGATGCTCTGTGCTGTGCACACAACCGTCTGTAGTTTCTTATGGTCCTGGGCAGAGCAGTTACCATGTAACGCGAATAGAATGCTTTCAGTTGCCACTATACAGAATAACAGTAAGAGATACAGGTGATTCTAAGCTGGAAGAGACAATGGGTTAAGTTTCCTCAACCTTTGCTGTAATAATTCTGTGATATGCATTGAAAGCTTATGGAGGGGGATACAAGCTTGTTCAATGAAGGACGCAGAGTATTCCATAATCAAAAATCGATTCTTATTATGTCATGAAGTTCAGTTGCCTCTAAAAGGTGTTTTAAAACAAAGTGGTTTTCTGAGATTTACAGGATATTCAAAAACATATATTTTTTTCTCTTTGAATCTTATATAAGAAACAGATTTCGGCCTTAATACACGTGTCACAGACACACCAACTGTAATCGGGCCACAGTGTCCAAATACAACCAAGGTCAACATATGGACCTGTCAAGAAACATGAGATATAATGATATGCAAACATGAGATACAAACTGAAAATGGTGGAGAAGCGAAATAAACAGATGAGGAAGTATCTGCAGAGAGCAACAGAGTTAACATATTGATTATGATGTGAGACTTCTGAAAAGTAAAAGGTTAATTCTGTGTATCTCTACTCAGATTCTGCCAAATTTGTTGAGTTTTGCTCCAGCTCTTTCGATTTCTTTTTCTTTCGGAACTGTGACAAATTTTCTGATCTGAACGATAACAGCAAAGCCCCTGTCTCACTTGGATCTCGAATAATTTGTTATGGACATTAAATGAAAAAATTACGAAGTTCCTATGTTTGACAAGGCTCTAAATATTGATGACGTATTGGATTGTGAGAACGTGCCATGAAAATGTTGAAACAAAAACGGAAGTTGCTTCTAAAGCTCAGTAGGTCTGGGAGCATATGTGCTGAGAAATCACAGTTAACGTTTCTCAGAACTGATGGTAGCTCGGAAAATGTTGGTTGATATGCAGAAGAGGCTGGACAGCTGTTAATGGAGATTGTTAGTAGCTAACAATAGAGGGTGTGTAATGGAAGGCGATGTGAGAACTAGGCCTGATGTATCATTGATCGGGGAAGAGGACATTGGGTAGTTCAGGGCCGAAAGCTATTGAACTTGATTTTGAGTCAGAAGGGCTGTAGGGTCCGCACACGGTAAATGAGACGTTGTTCTTCAAGTTTGCATTGACTTTTCCTGGAACACTACAGCAAGCCTGACTCAGAGATATTGGCCAGGGAACAGGATGCGGTATTAAACTGACAGGCAACTGGAAGCTCAGGGTCATTTGTACAGGTACACTTTGGACGTTCAGTGAAGCTGAAAATGTGTTGCTGGTAAAGCACAGCAGGTCAGGCAGCATCCAAGGAACAGGAGAATCGACGTTTCGGGCATAAGCCCTTCATCAGGAAAGAGCCATTCCTGATGAAGGGCTTATGCCCGAAACGTCGATTCTCCTGTTCCTTGGATGCTGCCTGACCTGCTGTGCTTTACCAGCAACACATTTTCAGCTCTGATCTCCAGCATCTGCACACCTCACTTTCTCCACGTTCAGTGAAGTGGTCACCCAGTCCACCATTAGTTTCCCCAGTCTAGAGGAGACCGCATTGTGAGCAGCGAATGTTTTAGACTACATTGTGGGAAACGTCGGTAAGGTGCTGCTTCATTGGTGCGGTGTGGTTGAGCCCTTGGATATTAAGAAAGGAGGACAGAAGTGCGAAAGTGTTACACCTTCGGCAGGGGCAAGAGAAGTGCATCTGTGGTGTTGGGTGAGGGCGTAATATTGGGAGTGAATAAACAGTGAACCAGGGTGTCCTGGCCCCTCCAGAAGGCGGACTAGAGAGATGAGGGAAATACATATCTGGTGATGACATCTTGCTGGATGTGGGGGAAGTGGCGGCTGATGATCCTCTTCATGTGAACGCTGGTGGGATGGTAAGCCAGGACAAGAGGAATTCTCTCGCTGTTGCAGGAGGGTAGAGAGAGGGTGAGGATAGAAGTGGAGGAGGTGGGTCAGACTTGGTTGAGGTCCCTGTCAAGAGCATTGCAAGGGAAATCCTCAGTTGAGGAAGAAGGTGGACATTTTGGAGCCCACATTTTTTAAATTTACATCATCAGATGCAATGCAATGGAGACAGAATAACTGGTGGAATGGAATGGAGTCTTTGCAGCAAACAGGGTATGAGGGTGTATACTCCAGGTACCTGTGGCCGTCGGTGGGTTAATACTGGATGTTAGTGGCCTGTCGATCCCCAGAAATGGAAACAGAGATACCGAGGAAAGGAAGGGATGAGTCAGAGAAAGACTAGGTAAAAGTGAGGGAGGGATGCAAATTGGAAGTGAAATCGATGGTTTTTTTCCAAGTCAGGACAAGAGTGGGAAGCAGAATCGATTATATCATTTATGTATTGGAGAAAGAGTTGTGGATAGAGCTGGAAAAGAACTGGAACAGGGAATGGTCTACGTACCCCATGAAGAAACAGGTTTGACTAGGGCCCACGTGTGTATCCACGCACCCCCCTCTGTATGGCAGGAGCAGGCTGAAGCAATGGGTCAGCTCGGGCAGTTCTGTTTGTGGATTTTCAGGAGTAGATTCAAATGAGCTCTGCTATTAGAGGACCATCAGCTTGGGGACTGTTATGTGGGGACAAGTGGGGTGTAAATGACCAAATGAAATGTGGTCAGTTTATCATAGTTGATACAATGGCCTGATGTGCCATGGTAGAGTCACGGTCCAGCAGGTGACATGAGGAGGTATCTGAGAGCTGGCGCTCAGTCTGTGCAATGTAGAGGTTAGTCCACCAGACTACAGCCGCACCACCCTTACTAGCATAGGCTGAATATCAAAGTCAGGGTTGAATCAAAGCACACGGCGTACAGCGTGTTCAGAGTGTAATTTGTGATTGGGTGAGGGGATGCAGAGAAACAACCAATGTCACATCGCACATTCTCAATGAACAGATTGAATTCAAGCAAACGCCAGAGCGAGAGGTCCAGGTGGAGGAAGAGTATCGGAGTTTGGCGAAGACTATGTGGGACAGAGAGTGGAATCTTTGCCCAAAGAAATGGGTACCAAGGAGAAGACGGTGGAAGAAGAGTTCAGCATCATGCCGTGCCCGAAATTCATTAAAGTGGGGACAGAGTGGGATAAAGTTGAGACCTTTTCTAAGGACAGAACGTTCAACATCAGAGTGTGGAAGGTTTGGAGGGATGGTGCAGATACGACAGCAGACAGCAGGTGCATTTGGGGGAGGGGATGCAGTCAGAGTGCAAGGCACGGGTCGGGAGGCAGGTTTCGAGGCGTCATAGGCACCTCTGTATTATTGCATCTTGTGGGCCCCATATATCTGATGAGCATGGCGAATGAGCCGGAGAAAGAAAGAGAATTGGGGAGTGGTGCAGCCTTGAGCCAATGGGGTGTGATGCTTTTGGAAAGATAAAATGTTGATATCACTGGCACTGACATCACACGATCAGTCCTCAAAAAGTAACTGATTGAAAATAATCTGAATCGTAATCTTATTGTAACGCCCTGATTTCATTGGGGTGACACTCAATCAGCAAGGTCTTACTTTTCTGAGATTTTAGATCAAACTGTAAAAACATAATATATGTTGATATTATTAACAGGACAAAGTCATCTATGGTTTTGGAAGGTACTGGAAGGGCATAGTGTATTTGTCATTCCCAAAAGCTCTGGGGAGGTGGCATTGCTCAGTGAGGAAATTACCAGCACAGAATTTCCTCCGATTCCCATTGACCACAGTTCACTCAGGGTCCCTGATCTCACATGAGTCAAATACTACTTTGATTCAAGGGAACTGACTCTGAGCTCACATGAAATGGCATTGGAAAATCCTTAAAACAATAAAAAGCAAAAGGATAGAACATGGCTTGTTTGAACAGTGTGTTCACTGTCCTCACAAAATTTAAAGGAAAGCTGATACATGGACTTCTGATTCAGAGGAGAGATTCATCCTATTTGTGATGAGGATGTTTGGTTAAGCGCTGTGATACAGAGACAGAAAAACACTCCACTCTGTACCATGGGGAACAAAACCATCCTGTTCACGGTGCATCAGGCAGTGACAGAAACACACTCTTGTCTGTTCAGATTGGATATTGATCATCCCAATCTCATCATTTACTAATGATCAATAGTAGCACAGAAGCCAGCAGCTCCCATCATCCCAGTTGGAAAGCAAATAGTTAACGCGATGGTCAGATGAAGTGGGAGTAATTGGGGAATTTGTGTAACTTACAGTGGGAGTGGCAGAAGAAGGGTATAAGGGAGATCATCAGTGGAAGAGTATGTAGCAGCAGAAGGGGTAGTGCAAGGAAAGTAGGAGTGTAAGGAAGGAGTAGGACGGAGGACGAAGAATGGCAGATGAAGTTTTAGTGACAGGGAAAAATTTGTTTTTGAGGAAGCGGGATTGTGTGCAAAAATATTACTATTCAGGGAAATCAAGATCTGGTTTCCGTTCAAAATTAAGAAGAGAATTCATGTACTTTCGTTTCTATAACTTGATTCTTGTTCAGATTGTACATGTACACTATATTTCTGTATCTGCATCAAGTGCAGACGACATGTTCTTTTTTCACATCTAGTGTGATGTTTTTGAATTTTTTACAGTATGTATTTGCTTTCAATTCAATGTAGACATGGCAATATGATTTGATCTTGCGCAGTTTGTCCATAACATAGAATTTAATTGCATATTTATCCTTCACACTAGCTGATTTAAAGAAACTATGCATGAGTCTGTGTCCATCCTGCAGATGAAAAGTGTCTTCTTTTCTGGCTATTGCAGTGCATGTAACAAAGAACAGTGCCTCCAAAATGCTAATGTTCCAGTGCAAGGTGCCAAAAGCTAGTTCATCCGAAATTATTTACATGTTTTATGACTAAAACATGCAGAGGGGCAAAGTGTAAAAGATGAATTCAACTGTGTGTTGAAAATGTTATTTGTGGCTTCCTCATAAAGGATTTTAGCCACATCACTCTGCAAATTGACCAAAATAAGAAAAGCCAGAGACTGGAATTCTCAAATCTTCCTCTGAATGAGATCTGGAGAACAGGAAGGAAATCACGGTTGATTTGTGATATTCATAAATGATGATGGTGAGAATGTGGAAGATGTGGGTGGCCGGTGGCAGTGGAATGATAAAAAAATGTTGTGGATGACACAAAGCTGAGCTGGGTGGCTCACAGACAGGAGGAAAGGGTTAAGCTACAGGAGGATAGAAACAGATTATTCAGATAACCAGATATATGGCCGATGAAATTTAACACTGATAAATGTGGGATGGTGCATGTCAGAAGTAATAAGACAAGTGAGTACTCAATCTCTGAATGGGGAGGGCTAAATTTACTCGTTTTTCCTTTGCAGCAGGGAAGGTTGAGGAGGGAAAATGGTACAGGTGTACAAGTGCATAAGGGATATGGAGAGGCTGAACAGACAGAAGCTGTTTCTATTAGTCAAAGGGGCAATAACAAAGGGACGCATTTTTGAAGTGAAAGGCAGGGAATTGAGAGAGGATTTGTGGAATGTGTTTCGCACTGAGACGGTGGTATGAATCTGGAATGCATTGTCTAGGCGGGTCGTTGAGGGAGGTAACCTCACAAACGTTTAAAAAGCCTTTGGATGTGCACTTGCTGGTGCAGATGTGATAGGCCTTTTATTTGTTGCATGATTCTATGCGGTGGCAGCCATTAACACTCTGATATATTCTGAGGTAATAAGGAATGGCAGTTGCTGGTTTGTTCCTTTGACTGGACTCAGTAAGTGGTGAGATTACAAACCAACATCATCTCATGCAAGTTCTCACAATGCACTTACTTAACCTAGGGCATCTCTGGGAACATCCAGGATAATTCACATGCTCTCAAGCATTGTCCAACAACAGAACGAGCACTTTGCCATCCATTATTATAGCTACAGCAATATCATGCACATAGCTTCTCCTTTAATATAATGCATGCTTTTAGCTATAAGGGTTCTAATTCTCTGAAGCATAGTAAATTACTTCCCAGGTATTCACTTTGACAAAAAGCAAGCTTTCCTGTTTTTTGGAGCCAGTTGTTTATCACAGAATTCCCCACCCCACTACACCCCGACCTCTTTCCCCTTTAATATTTTCTTGTGCACAGTCTTCCTGATTTCACACGTCTCAATCCCTCACAGCCCCCATACTCTCAATCCTTATTTGTGAATCCCTGACAAACCTGCCCCTCTTCTCTATCATTTATCCCAACTTACACCTCACAATGTGAACTGATATGATTCCTTCCCTCAGCATGGTCATTAGACTGGCCGTGCCTGATGTCCTGTTCACTTCGACCTTCTACTCAGTTTCTGACCTGCTGCGTTGGTTCCCACACTCCTGCTTAATTAGTTTAAATCCATTCGACTTGCACTAGCAAACCTCCTCACAAGGACGTTGCTGCTTCTCCAGTTAAGATGTAACCTGTCTTTTTTGCACAGGTCCTTCCTGTCCTGAAAGAAATCCCAATGATCCAAAAATCTGAAACCATCAACCCTGAACTAGCTTTTTAACAACATGTTAAGCTATTCTGCCGTCCAAATCTTTGCCTCTTTTCCATATGCCACGGGGAGTAATTCAGAGATTGAAGAGGATTGTTCGGTCTCTCTCTCACACACACATTCACACAGACAGATGCCACATTGCTTTGCAGAAGAATACCAATAATCTTATAAATAATCAGAATGATAACTGGAATAGAGGATTTAGTTAAAGAAAGGATGAGAGAAATTGCGTTTCTTCTGCATGTCAGTTTGCTCGCTGAGTTGGAGAGTTCATTTTCAGACGGTTCATCACTATACCAGGGAACATTATCAGTGAGCCTCCGGTGAAGTGCTAGTGTTTTTTCCGAATTTATATTTAAGTGTTTAGGTTTCCTTGAGTAAGTGATGTAACTTCCAGTATTGGTGATTTCATGTCCGGTTCTTTTTCTCAGAGAATGTTAGTTGGAATGCAAATCGATGTGTTACTTGATGGAGTTCCGATTGGAATGCCATACTTCTAGGAATTCTCGTTCGTGTCTCTGTTTGCCTTGTTCTCGATGGGTGTGCAGACCCAGTGAAAATGGTATACTTCCTCATCCATATGTAGGGATACTTGTAATAGTGGGTCATGTCTTTTTTCTGGCGAGTTGTTGTTCATGTATCCAGGTGGCTAGTTTTCTGCCTGTTTGTCCAATGTAGTGTTTGTTACAGTTCTTGCAAGGCTTATTCTTCCTGGAGCAGGACAGACAACGATGTGAACTTATTGCGATGCTTACAATTATGAAAAAAAATGTTGCAGAGTAAAACAGGAATACTCTGTTTCCGTTAGTTGGCATTACAGCATAATTAATTTCTAATTTCAAGATGTTTAGCAAAAGATCCAGGAGTGAGATAAGAAAAAAACGTCCTTATTGAGAGAGTTGTTAGGATTCGGAATGGACTGCCTGGGAGAGTTATGGATGAAGATTAAAAAGAGAACTGGTTATGTATTTGGAAATATGAATTTAACAGGCTGCAGATAGGGCTGGCAAACGGGAGGCGCTTGGGAGACATTACTTGTGCTGGTGCACACACAGTGGCCAATAGCCTGCTCCCATACTTTAAAGTTTTGTATTCTGTCATGTGACTGATGCGAATAAAAGTCATTATCCCATTATTTCCCATTGTAAATGCTCGCAAATACCTGATTATTTGGTGCAGCATAAGCATTTAAAATGCAAGTATTGCAAGGCCAGCTTCATTGTGAAGTCTAATTATTACTCAGAACATGAATATTTCAAAATTTGCATTCCAATTACTAAAACAAAATCTGTCATTTTTTTGGGAAAAAATAGCTGGGCGACCACCGGGAATGGCGAAGGGATTAGGCATGGAGCGCAGAAATCTCCTGTGGCCATTACTCTCGAAAACAAGTATACCATTTTGGATTCTGATTTTGTGTGTGTATTGGCAGATGGGGGAATGGGTGTCAGGAAATCAGCAGTAGCCAGGTTGGTTGCATTACGACTGGCTCTGGGGAGTAGCAGGAAAGGATAAAGGTAGACAGGGTCTTAGGGATTGAAGAGTCGATTCTTAGGGGGACAGATCAGAGATTCTGTGGCCTCAAACGGGAATCCAGGATGGTGCGTTGCCTCTCAGGTGTCAGGGTCCAAGATGCTTCTGAGTGGCTGCTGAATGTTCTCAAGGGGAAGGGGGAGCAATCAGAAGTCATTGTGCACGTTGGCCCAAATGACCCTGGTAGACAAAGAAATGTGGTTCTACAGAATGATTACCGGCATCTAGGAGAAAAGTTAAAAACCAGGACCTCGACAGTGGTAATCACCTGATTACTTCCAGTGTCATGAGCTAGTGAAGGTAGGAATAGGATGATATGGCAGATAAAGATGTAACTAAAGAATTGGTGCAGGAGGAGGGATTCATAATTTTAGATAATTTGGAGCTTTTCTGTGACAGAGTTGACCTTTTTACGAGGGACTGGTTGCACATGCACTGGAGGGAGGAACCAATATCTTCAAAGCCAGTTAGCTAGTCCGACAAGGGGGAGTTTAAGCGAGATTGGCAGGAGGTGGTATCCTCAAGAGCAGGGAGGCAAATGTAAGGCTGGAAGGAGATACAGTATTCAGAATAGTACGTTGAAGAGATAGATCAGGTTGGAATACGATAGGGAGCAAGGAATGCCTATGGATTAAATTGCATTTATTTCAATGCAAAAGGACTAACAAGTAAGGTCAATGAACTCAGGGTGTGGATACGTAATCGGCACTGGATATAGTAGCTATTACAGAAACATGGCTGAGGGATGGATAGGACTGACAGCTTAATGTACCAAGTAAAGTGCATGAGGTGGTACAGAGATAGTGGAAAGAGTGGAGGGGAGTTTCATTTCTGATAAAGGGGAGTATCACAGCAGTGATCAGAGATAAAACAACTGATGAATCATCCAGTGAGGCTTTGTAGGTGGAACTAAGACAAAAGAAGGGGCTGGTGACATTACTGAGGTTGTACTATAGGCCCCTAAATAGTTAAAAGGAATTACAGGTTCAAAAATATATAAGAGATTGGGGAGACTTGCAGGAACTTTCGGGTTGTCATAAAGCGGTTTTATTTTTGATAAAACAGACTAGAACTGCCAGAGCATTAAGAGATTTGATGGGATGGAATCAAGTAAGTGCGTCAGGAAACTTTCGTCAAGCAGTATATCGAGAGTCCTAATCGGGAAGGGGCAAAATTTGACTTACTCTTAAGAACTTGGTCAGGACAGGTGAGTGAGGTGACAGTAGATATGCATTTTGGGACCAGTGACCATAATTCTATTAATTTTAAAATAGTTATGGAGTGGGGAAAAAAATTGGTCCACATATTCAAGTTCTAAATTGGGGAAAGGTTAATTTTGATGGACTTAGACAGGATTTTGCAGGGGTTGATTAGAGTAGTCTGCTTGCAAGCAAAAGGAACTCCACCAAATGGGAGTTTAAGATCGATATTTCCTGTGAGTGTGAAAGGAAAGTTGACAGGAATGAGGAACCCTGATTGACAAGAAATGTTTAGGCTTTGAACAAACAAAATGAGGAGGCCTGGCTCAGGGAGCTGCAGTTGTAATGCAGGAAATCCCTGGAGGTACACAGGGGATATAGGAGTTTACTGAAGAAGGAAATCAGGAGGGCCAATAGGGGGTATGACATAACTTTGACTGAGAAGATCTGGGTGAATCCAAAGTGGCGCTTTAAGTATATTAAAGGAAAAGCATTAACTAGAGAGAGAATAGGACCTCTCAAAGACCAAAGTGGACATGTATGTGTTGTACCGTAACAGATAGGTGATGTCCTCAACAAATATTTCTCCTCTATGTTTTCAGTGGGGAAAGACATGAATACATGGAAATTTGAGGAAATTAGTGGTGATATCTTGGGGACAGTCCATATCACAGTAGAGGATGTATTGGATATACTAGAATGTTTGAAGTTGGAGAAATCTCATGCCTTACCAGATATATCCAAGAACACTGCAAGGGGCTAGAGAAGAATTTGCGGGGGCCCTGGCTGATAATTTTGATCATCAGTTACCACAGGTCGCTGTGAGTGTCTTTTTGTATGTGTCTGTGTACGTGTATGTTTCTGTGTATACAAACTGCATCTCAGTATAGATTGAAATATAAATATTAATGTACATATTTGTCCACACTGCTTGCCACGTATCTTTCCATCATAGCTTGAGTAAGTTTGCTTTGGTAAATTACTTTGCCAAATTAAAGATATCTACCTGACCTGTGCCTAGCAAAGAACCTGACCTAGACCGAGAACTACATCATTGCCCATATCACCAACGTAGTTACATTTAAAATGTGTCATGACCAATGGAGGAGCTGGAGTTGAAAATGAAACAGAAACCTCTCCAAACCCAGTCTGAACAAGGATGACGAGAAATTCACAGCTGTTTGAGTGGGAATGCTCTTGCCCAGAAGTTTATGGTGCCTGTGTGTTTGCATTTATTCAAAACCGTGCTACTTAGACATTGGATGATAAAGGACAATGAACTACAGACAGGAAAGTGAGGCTGAGACCACAACATGATCAGCCACAATCAATTGCTTAGTAGAGAATGCTCAAAGTGTCTAATGACCAACCCTTCTCCTCAGTCTCATGTTCCTATGTTCCACTGAACTTCTCAAACCTGATGGACAGGAACAGTCGGAGGCCATTTATCCCAGTAACCTGGTGCACAGAAACAGCGGAGACAATTCAGCAGATGAAGACTGTCGCACATAGTTTAAAATGGCGTTGGAAAATATTTTTGGGAAAAGAAAGGGTAGGTGACGGTGTGAAACATCTCACTCCTCTGTCTTTACAGAACTGTCTTCATTTGTTGGTCATGTTGCCGATCCAGATTAATCGTATATACAGCACCCATACCTCACGCAGAGATAGCCCACAAAATCATCTGGTCTCCCTGACTGCAACCTCCAATAACAGAATTTCCAGGAAAATAACTTCCCAATAACAGAATGAGAGAACATCAGATACGCAAATACGTCATTCAGCCTGTCTTTCGCTTCAATATGATCATAGCTGATCTGCAAAAGCCACAACGCCTCTCTTATTCTCCATCCCTGCAGTCCACAACATTCTGATACCTCATATATCCATTGTGCCCCCTTCCAAATATCTTAGTAATCTACCTCCCCTACCTCTCTGGAATACAGAACTCCCGACAGTCACTACCCTCTGTGATAAGGTAACACTCTTCACAAACACACCGTGACCTATTCACATGTATAAAAGATATGAACACGTGGTAAGAGTGACTGGCCCTGATATCAAGGCAGGATTTAACTGTGGATGGTATTAAGGAACCCGAATACAATGGAATGTAATGGGAATGAATTGTAAACTCCCCACTGGTTCGAGACATTCAGAGCAGAAGGGAAGATATTTGTGATTGGTCACAGGATATCTCTGCTTACATCCTCAAGGTAGTTCTCTTCAGCTGTTTCAACTTCTTTCCCACATCTTATGGTCAGAAGTGGAGATGTTCTCTGAAGATCACACAATATTCAGAATAATTTGTCACATGTCCACTGCTGAGGCAGTCTGTGTCCATGTGCAGCAGGGCCTGAGAAGCATCCAAACTGTGTTGTTAAAGTGAAGGTAACATTCATGTAACAGTCTTACTAGAAATTTCTCTTTCTAGTGTTCCACAGTTAAATAAGAGGAGCTCATTCAGCACCTCAAGCTGGTTTCAACTGAATATATTCAACCCACTGAAATTATTGAATATGAACAGGGATAGCCCATTCAGTCCATACTGCCTATTACACGAGGAGGGAAGGAGTGTAGTCAGCACATCGAGGTGTTAAACAGGAACCAGGAGTTGCCAAGTCAGGTCTTTGAGCCTCTTCCATGAGACCAGGAAGAGGCCATTCAACCTGTCAAGTCAATTATGCAGAAATAGGAAGATGTCATTGATGCCCCAACATGACAAACAGCGAAGCAGAGACTACACAGATAAACTGCTCTAGGTTGTTCCTCCTGGGTCCATTGCCAGTGGTACACGTGTTACTTTAACTTGGTTTACTGAAGGTGAGAAGGTAAAGTGGCGGTTTGTGCCTCGTCTCAAGGAAAAATCTTCTGTCTCCGAGAAGACAGACTGGTAATTTGGTGGAGGTTACAACCTGGTGGGACTGGCTAACTCTTTCAGGAATAAGGTATTGTGGCTGCTGACAGATTTGTGAACAGTGCAGGTTCACACCCCAACTGCATATTGAGACAGTTAGAGTTCAGTCAGAGCCTGGAGCTGCCTCGCAACCAACATGGGGTCTCCGGGCAGGTATGTGAACTATTGGGAATCAAATATAATGGAAAGAATGTAGTTTTTCACATGATTACTGTCTTTTTCTTGACAAAATGTGTGCTAGTCTCTAATCTTCAAGTCTAAATGTAAACGCCTGTTATTTTCTCTCAGCGCCATGTATTAAACATTCATTTTCCTCACACTTTCTTCATGATACCATCATCTCAGGAATAAGTTTGGTGCAAGTATATTGCACTATCTCAGTCACAATGTAATCATTCCTTATAAAGGAGACAGAATCTGTAATCAGTGGCAGAAATACTGAGCCACCATGCCACACACCCAAATATGTCACTGTGCTAGCGTATACGATGGAACTTTGAAATCTCAAATACAAGTGGTGAAACACAGCTGATGAGTCAATATCTTGAGTGTAAAAGAGAATTAACACATTGAGACGAAAATGACCCTGTTCTGAAAAAGTCACATTGGTCTCAGAACGTTAATTCTCTTTCTGCTCAGATGCTGCTGGACTTGTTAAAGTTTTCCAGCACTTCCAACTTCCCTTTTTGTTTTGGAGTGTGAATATTTTTCTGATATGAAAGGGAGCAGTGAAGCTGCCATTTCAGTCAACTCTCATGTATTTGGTTATGGTTATTGAATGAAAAATTAAAAGATTTTTATTTGACAGAGCCCTAAATATTTTCAGTGTCATAAATCACCATGAAAATGTTGAATTCAGTGACCGTGATTCACATGATCAATCCTCTTTAAGTAGCCAATTGAAGTAAGGATCCCAATCATAATCTCAATGTAATGTCATGCTCCTGGTATCACAAGGGTCATATTAATTCAGCAAGGTCTTACATTTCTGAAACTTTGGATGAAACTGTGGAAACATAAGATACATTGATACAGGGCATTGTCATCCATAGGCTTTGGATGGAACTAGCATGGGCAGATTTTACGTGTCAAACACAATCACTCTGGAAAAGGCGACACAGAACGGCCTATTTGAGTCTCTTCTGTCCAAGTGACACACATACACACAGAGCTGCGTGTAGGCACATTCCAAGATGTTTTAACAACTGGTAGTGAAGGAACAGCAAATTAGTTCCTGGTCAGGATGGCATGCAATTTGGAAGATAACTTGTAGAGATTGTTTTCCATCGTTCACATTCACAGTGCAGAATGTTCTCTAATTCTCGTTAATCACAGTTTTCCTCAGGGTCCTTAATTTCACGCCTAGTCAAGTCCTGCTTCGATTGAAAGGGAAGTCTCTCTGATCTCACCTCAAATTATATTGGAAGATCAGTTGAAAGAACAAGAAGCAAAAGACAAGAATACTGTTTGTTTGATCAATATCCTCACAATATACAAAAGATAATTGATACATTGTTTTCCAATTCTGTCCTAAGATGTTTGTCCTTTGGTGATGAGGCTGTTTGGTTAAGTGTTGTGATAGAGGGACAGGAAGAAACTCCTCTCTGTACTAATACTTAACAAAGCCATCCTGTTCACGGCTGTTTTCTGTTGCTGTTGGACAGTGATCATCTCAAACGCACCATTCACTGATTACATGTAGTAGCAGAGAAGTCAGCAATTTCCAGCATATCACGAGAGAGAAAAAACGAAAGGGAAAGTCAGGGAAAGTGGGAGTGATAGAGAAATGGTGTGATATACAATGCGAGAAGTGTGAAGGGAGATGGTCAGTGGAAGGATATGTCACAGCAGAAGGGGCAATGCAAGGAAAGTAGTTGGGTAAGAAAGGAATAGGAAGGGGAGGTGGTGTGTCAGAAGGACCATCTGTGGCAGGCAATACCATGCAGTTGGAAAACTGAGATTGCTGGACAACCAATCATCACTGTTAAGGAAAATTGGGGTCTGGTTTCCTTTGAATATTAAGAAAATGTTTCTCATACTTCTTTTATGAACATGATTCTTGTTCATATTGTACATCCACTCTACATTTCTGTCTCTCCATCAAGTGCAGACATTTTCTTTTCTCTCCAATTCATTATCTCACCATTATGTCATTTTATGTCACTAAACAATATCCAGAACGGTGGGTGTTTTTTCTATGAATTTGCTTCTAATTCAACGTAGAAATGAGAATGTGATTTGATCTTCTACTGCATGCTTATAATGCAGAATTTAATTTAATCTTTATCCTCATCAGCTTAGTTCTTTCAAACAAACTTCATGAATGAGCGTGCATCCATCCTGCAGATTAAAAAAAGGGTTATCTGTGCTCTGACACGATTGCAGCGAATGTTATAAAGAATGAGCTGCAGGCCCACATAAAATGGAAATGTTGCAATGCACAGTGCCAAAAGCGAGTCCAAGAATAATGATGTACAAGCCTTATGAAGAATACATGCAGAGGGGCGGAGTATAAAAGCAGAATTCAGTTCCATGTCCAAAATACTATTTGTGGCTCCCTAATAAAAGCCCTCTCCTGCATCATGTTGCAAATTCACCTAAAGAGGGAAAACTATTGACTGGAATTATCAATTCTTCCTCTGCAACAACGACTGTAGAACAGGTAGAAAATCAAGTTTTGTTTCTGATATTCATACATGTTGATGATAAGAATGTGGGAGATGGGGGTGGGGGTTAGAGAATGATAAACAATGTTGTGGATAACACAGCTATTATTCCGGTCGTTCACAGTGAGGACGAAAGTGTTAGGTTACAGGAGAGTATAACCGGATTGTTCAGATGGCCAGATCAATGACTGAAAAACTAAACCCTGCAATATGTGAGATGCTGCACTTTGAAAGAATAACAACACAAGAGAGTACTCAAACTATGAAGATAGGGTAGATTTGCTTTTGCTTTACTTTGGAGCAGAGAATGTTATGGTCTGAACCTGACAGAGGTGTATAACAGCATGCGAGGTATAGACAGAGTGAAAAGACAGCAACTGTTCCCCTTAGTCAAACGGTTAAATACAAGGGGATACACGTTTAAAGTGAAAGATAAGAGATTGAGTGAGGATTTGTGAAATCTGTTTTGAAGCCGGGAGATAATACACTTCTGGAATGCATTGCCTGTGAGGGTGGTTGATGAAGGAAATCGTACAACCTTGGCAAAACACTTGTGTCAGCACTTGATGGTGGCAGATTTGATCGGCATCTTCTTTATAATACGATTCATTGATATATTGTGAAGCACCACCGAATGGTAATTTTTGGGTTTTTTTAATCGAAGTGTGCTCAGTAAGTGGGGAGATTACAAATCAGCATCATCCCATGGAGCATCAGCAGTTACTAAACCGAGGACAGCCCATCCATCTCTGAAAATATCCAAGCTAATTCATATGCTCAGTGTAAGTTTCCTTCAATATGCCCACCAACATTATTCCAGCTGTTTGACAACATTAGTTTAAGGACACCAATAACATACAAACAAACTTTCCTTCATTGTTATATAGACTTCTAGTTGCAAAGTTTTTATTTCTCTGCAGAATAATAAATTCCTGCCACACATTCGCTTTAACAAAGAGTCAGTTTTCCTGCGTTTTTCTCCAGATGTTCATCACTGTACAGCGGCTTGCTTAACACTACGTCCACCACCAGTAATATTTACTCCCAGCTAAACTGGCATATGAGATGCACAGCTGGTACTCCTTCCCAAACAACACTTGGATGGACGAACACCAACTGGGCTGGAACTTCTCAACGGCAATTAATATTAGACTAGCTCCATTGAAATCCCAAATGAATTTTTGAAAAATCCAATTTCCTAATAATAATTGAACAATGTAACCGTGTTTATTGATCTGATGAGCTTGTTACGGACTTTGAAGTAGTGTGATGCATTTGCAGAAATCATTTCATGAATACATTGAAATAAAAGGCCAACTGACAGCCCAGGCGACGAATAAACAAGTTAATGCAGCATTTAATCAGCAGCTGAATGAGAACAAAATGCCAGAGCAGAGTCGGCCATGTGCTTTGAGGTAACTTTCATTAATACAGTTTGGTGTTTTCTGATTGGTGTAGACATGTTGCGCTGAATGGCCTGTTTGTGTGTCATACGACTCTATCACTTTAATTCTTGAAAACAGAAAATAGTCTCAGCATTTCTATAGCTTGTGAGCATCAATTGTTGAAGAATATAATCTCCAAGGTCACATTGCATCCTGACTTGAATCGAAACCACTGTCCCTTCTCTGTCACTTGGTCAGAATCCTGTAACTCGCTCTGAAACAAAAATCTCAGTGTTCCAGCACCACGACGGCCACTGGGATTCACTAACACATAATGAGTGGAAAGTAGACATAGGCAACAGGTTGATGGCTTTGCTAACGAAACTCACCTTATAACAACAACTGAAAGGAAGTTGCACAATTAAGACATCTATTCGACATTATCTAATTTCTAAAGCAGTTTCAAAGGAGTTTTTCACTTGTTTAAAAAACACATTTGAGAAGTTGTGTCCATCAATCTGAAAGGAAAAGTCTTCAGTTTATGAGAATGGTCTCCTAACTTTTTGATAGCTGAAGACAACAAAAAGTAGCAACTAGCATCAGGCGTAAGTGTTCCTTCTGTGCCCTTACAACGTTACTGTGTCATTCTTAGTCAAGAATCTCCCTGCCTCTGCCTTAGGAATATTCAATGTCCTAGCCTTCATCGCTCTCTGGGAAGAGAGTTTCACAAACACACAACACGTTGTGAGGGCTGAAACAACCCACATCTTGTGACATGAGATATTCTTTAGTTTTACTTTCCATCCACTTATTGTAATCTCTCATACAAACTGAAATATTAAGTTCAAAATTCAACTTAAAAAGACTGTTCGGAATATTCTGAGGATAAACAAGATCACATATTGTCCAGCTAAACTCCAGGAGATCCAAGGCCAGTCTGGTCAATATTTCCTCCTGAAATACAATTCTTCACAGGAGTCAGTTGAGTGAATCTTCTCTGGACTCCTTTGCATGTCACTACGGCCATAGTGCTTTTGATGTGGTCTTACCAGTAAAAAAATTCTGTAAAACTGTAAAAAAATTCTTCCTACTTCTGAATGAATTCTCTTTCAAAAACGTTTCAACATTTGTCTGGCCTCTCTAAAACCTTGATGTACACGACCTTTTTTGTGTGATCCAGGTGCCTGATTCCTCTGTGCCTCAATCCAATTTCTCCATTTAAATAATTCGTACGTTTCCATTAAACTTCCAACATATTTGAACACAGACACATTTTCCATTCTATTCTCCATACACCAATATTTGTTGTTCATTTGACCAACTTATATCTCCCTATTAACTCGTGTCTTCTTAAATATACAAATAAAAACAACTAAAGTAAAAATATTACATTGTCAATTCCATTGGAATGTGACGACAGCCAATGTCTTTGACCAAATATTCTGTCTGTATTATGGAAGAATACAAACATTTGAAACTGTCTGTGTCCTCTCAAGCAGGTTCACATTTTTATATTCTTCCATAATGCAAACAGAATATTTCGTCAAAGGCATAGGTTGTCGCTATAATTCAGTGGAATCGACAATGTCATATTTTTAGTCCATGTCCAAGCTATAAATTAGCGTCAATGCAGAAGTGTTTTGCAGTCCCATCACTCAGTTCGAGGAGAAAGTGAGGTCTGCAGACGCTGGAGATCAAAGCTGAAACTTTATTGCTGGAACAGCACAGCAGGTCAGGCAGCATCTAGGGAACAGGAGATTCGACGTTTCGGGCACAGGCCCTTCTTCAGGAAGTCTTTTTAAGTTGAATTTTGAACTTCAGGAAGAAGGGCCTGTGCCCGAAACGTCGAATCTCCTGTTCCCTAGATGCTGCCTGACCTGCTGTGCTGTTCCAGCAATAAAGTTTCAGCCATCACTCAGTTCCCATCACTGAAATATGGACAGATGGTGTAGAATCTGTGTGGGTGGAATTGAGAAACAACAAAGGTTAAAAAGGCAGAAAACAGCGAGTGAGGATAAAATGATCATGTCAGTCTGGTAGCCAATGACATGTGATATTCCACAAAGCTCAGTGTTGTGACAACCACTTTTTACTTTGTAAATTAATGATCTAGATGAATGTTCTAAGGGCATTCTGGTTAACTTTTCAGATAATAGAAAGATAGGTGGAGAGACAAGAAGCATTGCGGAAGTGGAAAGGTTGCAGAAGGGATAAGACACGTTAGGAGAGTGGGCAAAGAAGTGGCAGATGGAGTACAATGGGGGTAAGTGTGAGGTAAGAAGAATACCAGCATGGACTATTTTCAAAATGTGGGAAAATTCTTCAGTCTGAAGTGCAAAGAGAATTGTTAGGAAACTTTTATATCACGACACAGTGTGTTTTAAAATCTTATATTCACCAAAAGAAACGGGTGCTCCGGTTTCCTCCCACAGTCCAAAGATGTTCAGGTTAGGTAAATTGGCCATGCTAAATTGCCCATAGTGTTAGGTAAGGGGTAAATGTAGGGATATGGGTGGGTTCCGCTTCGGCGGGTCGGTGTGGACTTGTTGGGCCGAAGGGGCTGTTTCCACACTGTAATGTAATCTAATCTAAAAAAACTATGAGTCGACTCATAAACATCAACATCTGTTTACTGAACACAATTAACATTAGAACAATAAATTGTACTATAACGTAACGAAACACACTACAAACTACTTAATGCTTTAACTTAACCTTGTATGATCGTATACCTCCCCAACAGAACATTGCCGGGCTCCACGTGCTGAATTCTCCTTTTTATGATGTACTTGGAGGTATCTTCTGCTTTGGTGGTTATTGTCGATTTACTGCACTAAGTGGGGTTTTGCGGTGAATCTCGTTCTTCAGAGTCTTCACAACATTTTGGGAGGATATGGAGGATCTGCCAACAGAATGACCATGTTGGATAACTCTGAACAATCAGACCTAACCAAGGGCTGGCACATGGATGACCCAAATGAGGCATTCCATTGTCCCATTCAAATTCAACTCCAGGTGTATATTGCAGCGTCTGTAGCTGACAGGTTTGTTTACAAACTGTCTGTGGGTAGCTGCAGCCTATCTGGATTCTACAGCATGTGAATTAGCACAGTTTACTCAAGGCTGGGATCCATTTCTCGGCGTGCTTTAATCATTGTTCATTTTTGTAACTCCATGGTAATTTGTTATTATCAATCATAAGTTCATTATTTCTGGTGGCAGGATTGGTCTCAAAGGCAAATACAATGATGACTTTTTTTAGATGAAAATAAAAGCATCGATGTACTTCTGAGACTCTATAAGGCTCTCATCAGACCACATTTGGATTATTGTGTGATGTCTTGGGCCCCATATCTCAGGAAGGATATACTGCCCCTTGAGCGTGTTCAGAGGCAGTTCACAGGAATGGGCTAAGGATTGAAAAGCCGAACATATGAGGTCTCTGGGATTAAACTTGCTGAATTTGAGAAAGTTGAACGAATCTAATTGAATCATTCAAAATACTAAATGGCTGTCCAGAGTAGATGTCAGAAAGATGTTTCTATTGTTAGCAGGGAAAGGACCCAAAGGCATAGTCTCACAGTTAAGGGAATGCCTTTTATATCAGAGATAAGTAGAAATGTCTTCAACCAGAGAGTGATGAATCTATGATAAGGATGGAAGTTTCATTCCTTAAAGGACATCAGTGAACCAGATGAGTTTTCCCTTACAATCGATTCACGATCGCCATCAGTCTCTTAATTCCACATTTGAATTCAAGCTGCACCATCTACCATGGCAGAGTTCAAATCCAGGGCATTAGAACATTAGCTGGGTGTCTCGCTAAACAGTTCAGCGATAATACCACCAAGCCACTGCCTTGCCCAGTTCTCCAGAGTGTGACTAGCTTATGTAATATGATTTGCCCGAGACTTTCCCCTCAAGTATTATTGATTTCCGTGTCAAATCATGAATGATTTTTCTCCATTACGCAATTCCTCTTCCACTCACCAATATACTTGAATTGCGAGGTTATTTAGTATCTCCTTTTGTCTTTACCTTTTTTTTATTGTCATGCCCTTGATAGTTTTGTTTTTTCCTTCCTTAGCACAATAAAATTAACATTGCTCAACACTAAAACCGTCATATGTGACTCTTGTCCTTATGCATTCAATCTGAGTTTGAAACTACAGCGTGTTGCGGTCACTGCGTCCAAGACGATCCTTAACTGCAAGATCATTCATCAATCCTTCCATGTCACATAATATCAAATCTGAAGTAAACCGTTTCTGGTTGAATCCGTGACATGTTGCTCTTCATACAGTCTACGAATTGTTCTTCGAAGCTACCTTTGCCAAGTTGATTAATTGAGCCAATATGCATGTTCTTCCAATGTTGTGCCCTTGTCAACAGCTGTCATTATTTCCGAACTCATAAATGCTTCTGGTGAACAGTGGCTGAACTTTTTCCAAGAGGTTTCTTCTCTTGCTTTTTGTTTATGCCTTGACTGATTTATGTGTCGTTCCCTCATTCCAATATCATTTCCTAGTGCAGCCTTGATATCATACTTTACCAATACATCAATTCCATCTCTTGGCCCTCCTTGTCTAACCTTCCGGAATAGTGAGTGCCCTTGGACATGTCACTGCCCAGTCCTGATCTCCCTGTAACTATGTTTCAGCAATCTGCACTAGGTCATACATATTTATCTTGTACCTATTGTCAGCTCATCAATATTTTTCCAAATACGTTTTGGTTTTAGGTACAAAGTGTTTAAATACGTTTTATTGGTTTGTCTTTCCCTTCTCATACTTTTTGTACACTAGCTTCCTGATCTCACACACTTCACTCCCTCACATCCCCCAAACTGTCCAATCTTATTTGTTTAATCCTGATAATTATGCGCCTCATCTGTATAACTTATTCCAATCTCCAACTCACATTTTGAACTGACATGATGCATCCTTCATCATGGTCATGAGACTGGCCATGCCTGCTGTCCTATTCACCTCTACTTTCTGCTCAGTTTCTGACCTGCTGCTTTGGTTCCCAGCCTCCTGGTTTATTAGTTTAAATCCACCCAATTTCCACTAGCAAACTTCCACACAAGGATGTTGGTGTTCCTCCAGTTAAGATGCAACCTGTCAATTTTTGAAAGCTCTCACTTGCCCTGGAAGAGAACCTAATGAACCAAAAGTTGAAACTCTCACCTCTGTATTGGTCTTTAACCACATGTTAAACGATATCACCTTCCTAATCATTACCTCTTTTCCACGTGGCACAGGGAGTAATTCAGACATTCCAGCGGATTGTTCTCTCTCTCTCACATACATACACACTCAAAACATATGCATGCACACGTGCACACAGACAGACTTATGCACACAAATGCACGCATGAGCACACACACGTACACACACACAGGCACACAGACAAACACACCACATTACTTTGTAGAAGTACACCAGTAACCTTATAAATAATCGGAATGACAACTGGAATGAACAAACTGGTTAAAGGTAGGATGCGAACAATTCGGATTACTCTTCATTAAGCAGAACGGACAAAGTTGTGAACTTATTGCAGTGCTCGAAATTATGGAAAAAAATGACAGCTTAAAATACGAATAATCTTTTTCCTGTTCGTTGGCATTACAGCGTCTTGGAGTCCTAGTTTCAAGATTGTCAGCACAAGAGCTAGAAGTGACGTAAGGAAAAACTTCTTTATTGAGAGATTTGTTCGAATTTAAAATGCTCTGCCTGGGAGAGTTGTGAATGAAGATTCAAAAAGGAACTGGATATATATTTTTAAGTTACGAATGTAAAGGGCTGCAGAGACCGGATGGCAAATGGGAGGAGTTTGGGAGACATTTCCGGAGCTGATGCTTAAACAGTGGCCCAATAACCTCCTTCTATCCAATAAAGTTCCGAAATCTATCATGTACAGACGCAAGTCAATATCACTATCTGATTACTTCCCGTTGTAAATGTTGGCAATATCTGATCATATTTGCTGCAGCATAACCATTTAAAATACAAGTATTGCAATGTCAGCTTGATGATGAATTCTCATTATTACTCAGCACATAAATATTTTAAATCTTGTATCCCAAGTAATAGAACAAATATTTATTTGTTTTGGCACAAAACACTTTGTAAATGTTAGACTTTTCTCTTACGGAAATACGTTCATTATTTTTATCACGAACCAAATTTCGCATTAAATGCCATTCATTCTTTTTTAAAAGTACAAGATTTCAAATTATTGTTCGCTACAACGTAATATCAAAAATCATTTATTTAAGTTAATATTCACAGTGCATATAGAATTATTGTCATTTCTGAATTGTTGGTAAATAACTGAAGCTCGTAAATTTAAGTGAGAAATTAAATTCTTTGTTATTTAAAGATCGATTTTTCTATATGATTGTTCAATTATTTTTTCAATCTAAATATGTAATCGTTCAGACGCCAAGCACTTTCCAAATGTTGGTGTGACAATGTATTTATGTGAATACCGACAATAAGTATGTTATTGTAATCACGTCTATAGTCAGATAGCATATTCTCTGTTCGAAATAAAATAAAATGTGCATTCTTTATTTATGAGTCATTAAATGTTGACAGGAGTTTGTATTTTTGTCCATATATATAACATCAACCTCATTGTTTTCAGAGATGATGCAATTATTGTTTGGTTGAATAATCATACTTCACATCTTATTTTTGCTCAATTCATGAAACATAGCAAATATTCGGATCATAAACTCATCACCTTGCGATCATAAGCTTCGTTGAAAATAGATTTAAAAGGATCTGAATTCAGGCAGAGTGTTACTGAACCTCATAGCTGCCTGAGGCACTTAGTCAGATCCTTGCCTGCACCTAAATATATCCAGAGCACGACCACGTGATTCAGGGCAGCCATTCAAGCATTAGTTCACAACAAATCATTTGGACCCCACCTTGGGCCGGGTGGAAACTATCCGCCAGGCTATCAATGGTCTCTCTGTAAGAACAAATGCTGTCCAAATTAGACATCATTGATTCGCTAGCAACCAAGCTTGACAGATCCTGTCCCAGGGAGCAGACGTATGGACATGGAGTGTCAGAAGCACACCACACAAAGTACTTACGGTGATGACATCTGGCTTACCTCCCAGACTCCATACATCTGCAACCTTGACAGGCACTGAGTGGAGACATTTTCAAGGCGAAACAGAAGACAGCAGATGCTGGAATTAAGAGTCGTGAGGCTGGAGCTGGAAAAGCACAGCAGCTCAGGCAGCATCCAAGGAGCAGTAAAATCGACATTTCGTCCAAAAGCCCTTCATCAGCAATAAAAATGGGATCCATGAGGGTGGAGTGATAAATGGGAGGAGTTAGGGCTGGGGAAAGGTAAATGAGAGTGCGATAGTTGGATGGAGGTGTGGGCAATGTTGATACATCGGAGGAGAGGATGGAGCAGATAGGTGGGAGGGAAGATGGACAGGTGGGCATGGTGGCTCAGTTTTAAGCACTGCTGCCTCACAGTGCCAGGGACCAGTTTCGATTTCAACCTCAGTCGACTCTCTGTGTGGAGTTTGCACATTCTCCCACATGTCTGCTTGGGTTTCCTCCGGGTGTTCCGGTTTTCTCTCACAGTCCAAAGGTGTCCAGGCCAGGTAAATTGGCCATGTTGAATTACTCATAGTTATAGGTGCATCAATCAGAGAGAAATGGGTTACTCTTTGGAGGTTTGGTACGGACTCGTTGGGCCAAAGGGCCTGCTTCCACTCTGCAGGGAATCTAAACAAAATCCATTCCCACTTTGAATAAAAAGATGGGACGGGTCATGAGGGCGGTGCTAAGCTGGAAGTTTGGAATTGTGATAAGGTGGTAGGAGGGAAAATGTGGAAACTGGTGAAATCCACATTTATGCCATGGGTTTGGAGTGTCCCGAGGTCGAAGCTGAGGTGGTAAGGGAGTGGTGATGGATGAAGCCCTGGACCTGCATGTCCTCAGCAGAGTGGAAGGTGGAATTGAAGCGTTCTGCCACGCGACAGTGGGGTTGCTTAGTGTGGGTGTCCCAGAGATGTTCTCTGAAGTGCTCTGCGAGTAGAGGTCCTATCTCCCCAACGTATAGAAGACCGCATTAGGAACAACGGATACAGTAGCTGACATGTGTGGAACTGCAGGTGAAACGTTGATGGATGTGGAAGAATCTTTCGGGCCTTGGGGGGGGGGGGGGGGGGGAGGTGTGGGCACAGGTCTTGCATTCCTGTGGTGGCAGGGGAAGGTGCCTAGACGCGAGGGTGAATTGTTGGGGACCTGACGAGCACTACCTATCTTTTATCCTGTATTCTGCATTCAAATTTGATTTTCCAGAATGAATCGCTTCACACTTTTCCAGGTTGAAATCCACCTGCCACTTATCAGCCCAGTTTTTAAACGTGTCAATGTCCCAGTGCAAACTACAACAGCCTTCCACACTATCCACAATTCTACCGACCTTTGATCCATTGACAAATATAATAGCCCACCCTTCCACTTCCCCATCCAAATTATTTTAAAAACCCACAAACAGCAGAGTTCCCAGAACTGAATCCTGCAGAAAACCACTTTTCACCGAGCTGCAGACTGAATACTTCCCGTTTACTACCACATAGTGTCTCTATGGGCCAGTCAATTCTGGATCCAGACAGACAGGTTTCACCGTATCCCAAGCCTCCTTGCCTTCTGAATGAATCTGGCTTGGGTAACGTGGTCAAACGCCTTGTTAAAATCCATGCACACCGCATCCACTGCTCTACCTTCTTCAATGTGTTTGATACTATGCTCAAAGAATTCCATAAGGTTTGTGAGGCATGACTTGCCCGTCACAAAGCCACGCTGACTATTTCTAATCAAGCTATGATCTTCCAAGTAATCATAATGTCTGTCTCTCAGAATTCTCTCCATTACTTTGCCCAATACTGATGTAAAACTGACTAGACTGTAATTCTCAGGATTATACCAATTCTTTTTTATGAACAAGGGTGAAACATTTGCCACCCTCAGTTATCTGGCACTACTCCAATGGAGAGTGAAGACGCAAAGACCATCGCCAAATGTTCAGAAATCTCTTCTCTCACCTCCTGTAGCAACTTAGGATGTTTCCCCTCTGGCCCAGGGGATTTACTATTCTTATGTTTGTACTTCAATTAATCTGTTCTTCACCTGAAATTGTTTACTCCCTGTCCAACCAACTGATCAACTGTTTTCCATTTTCAGGGCTATGTATGATGCTACTTCACTTAGCATGTATGGTTCCCAATATCCTGTGAACCATGGAATGAAAAAGATTGGAAGGCATAAATGTGCTCCTGATGAAGGGGTGATGCCCAAATCATTGACTCTCTTGCTCCTCAGATGTTTATGACTGGCTGTTCGTTTTCAGTGCCACACGTTTCGGCTCTGATCTCCAGCATCTGCCATCCTCATTTTCCCTATTACTGACGGCTGTCCCCTCTGCACACTGAGCTGGGCTTTAATCAGCAGAAACTCATTGTATGTGGATAAGACTGCTCAGTTCTGGAAAATTGCATTACATTAATACATCTATTAAAAACTAAATTGCATTTCAACAAATACTAATTCAGTCCCAGAGTTACAGTTTTGGTTCATGAATTGGACAGCTTGATAAGGAACAGTGAATGACTGAAGAACTCCGAGGTACAGAGTATTCCAGGTGTTATATTCCAGGGTGGATGTGCTTTATCTTAATGCTGGGAATGTTATCGGACAGATAGATGTGATAATGGAACAAGGTGACATGTGGAAATGTGACATTGCTGCCATTACAGAGATGCGTTTGAGGGAGGTCAGGGCTGATAACTCAGTATGCTGTGGTACAAGAACTTTCGGCAGGACAGGAGAGGGGTAAAATAGGTGGTGGTGTTGCATGATTAGTTATGGAGTCAGTTACAACAGTAAGGAGGGGCGATATCTTGGAAATATCTTCTAATGAGCATTGGTGGTTAGAGCTCAGGATCAAAACCATGGCAGAGGCACGGCTGGAAACATATTATAGACCCCCAGATAAAAGAAAGTACAGGAGCAGATATAAAACCAATTTACTGAGGTGTGTCAAAACTGTAATAGGTTTATTATACACAGGCATTTCATTTCCAAGCATTAATTCTGGCAGTGATATTATTTTAAGAGGGGACAGATGCCTTGAAATTTACTCCAGAAAACTCCTCGTATCATCATGGAGCAGATACAACAAAGGGTGGGGCAGTGATGTGCCTCACTGTGGGGAATGAAGCCAGTCAGTATATTGCAGGCAGGATTGGGAGAGCAGTTTACGGCCAGTAACCATGACATTATATATTTTATGTTTGGTAAGGAAAAGATAAAAAAAAAAACGCACTATCTGGTAAATAAAAGGTTTTTGGATTGGGGAGACCGATTTTATGAAAAAATATGACGGAATCTGTCCAGAGTACAGTGGCTTCTGAGTGAAACTGTAGCAGAACAGCGTGTGGCGGGGGGTTGGGGAATCAGTTGATCAAAATGGAATTAATGAGAATGTCCATCGAATGTGTTCCACGAAAGATGAAAATTTGGAAAACAAGCCCAGAGAACCTCGGGTGTCAACAAAAAAATCAGAACAGAATTAAAAACGAAAGAGAAGCTGAAATCAGGTACAAAAGAGCAGGACAATGGATGCACTAAATGAATATGGAAAGAGTCGGGTTAATCTTAAAGCTTCAGTAGAAGAGCAGAAGGGGAATCGTGATAAAACATTAGTGGGTAAGATTAACGAGAATCCAAAGACATTATATCCGTTTATTAAGAAGAAGAGGGTAACAGCAGAAAGAAGGGGGTGTATTAGAGACAAAGGGGGAAGCCTGTTCACGGAGCCACAGAAAATCGGTCTTCAGTTGGGACACGCAGTTCCTGAATTCAGGGAGAGTGACAGTGTGCCCCTTGAACGGTTTGATAGAGAAGCCAAGGAAGAATTGAAAGTTTATGCAGGGTAAAGGGTGGACAAATCCCCAGATCCAGGTGAGCTGTAACTTAGGCTGATGCGGAAGATGAGGGAAAAGAGCACAGGCTCTGACATTTTTTTGTTTTACTCTTGTCAGCGAAGGTGTGATGGTACACGATAACATCTAACGTTGGCACAACTCTCACATAGAGTGCTAGAAATAAGGATTAAAGACCACCAAGTCTCCCAACAATGAGCGGGAAACAATTGTAGACAATTCTGAGGGCTGTTGAGGTTAGATCATTAAACATCTTGAAGGCTGAGGTAGACTGATCATTAAACAAGGGTTTGTTATAGGGAAAATGCAGTCAAGTAGAATGGGGATTATCAGATTATAACGGAATTGAACAGAAAAGCAGACTCAATGGACAGAAGGCACGAATGTTGCTCCAATGACTAATCCAATTCTTTTTCCAACAGCCCTGTGTTCACTGGAACATAACTTCTCTCCTTTGGAGTGCTACACAGTTTGGAATGCAATCGACAAATTAAAGGATTTCATAAATGCAGTATTAATAGACAGAAAGGACCAGGGGACTGCGACAATGCGGATTGGCTATTGGGGTGAATACTTGCCTCAGCACAGTCACCACCAGCAGGAGGAAGACTCAGCAAGACACCCTCCACGTAAAAGTAAAAACGTGCTCTGGGGAGCAGGTCGTCATGGGCCTGGTGTCAAGGAATGTCTAAGGCACAAATATCGCATTATTGTAGTGTTTCCCTTCTTCACTAAACAAAAGTAAAGGTGGAGGAGTGGAGAAAATGCAGTTGGTAGCAGAGTAAGTAGTAAGTCATTGGTTTGAGAGGCTTCAGATAGCAGCAGCTCAGAAAAAAGTACAGGCAAGCTCAAACAAAATCCTTTCAATTTATTATTACAGCAGTCAAGATGGCAGTTAGGCCAGTTGCACGTTCACTCTGTAGGATTTGGGAGCTCAGAGAGATTTCCACCATTCCTGTTGACTACACGTGTGGAAAGTGCACCCAGCTGCAGCTCCTGGGAGAGCATGTTTGGGAGCTGGAGTTGGATGAACTCAGGATTATCGGAGATGCTGCAAACTTCACGTATAACTGTTTTAGTGAGGTGGTCACGCCCAAGACCATGTTTCTGTAATGACTATAATGGCACAGTCCCACATAAACATCCATGCCCTGAGTTCATCAGTCTTACCTGTCTGCCCTGTTGCATTTAAATAAACACAATTTAATCCAACAGTCAGTCCTTGTTCCCTATCGTGTTTCAGGCAAAGAGTAGGTTTGGAATGGCAAAGCGAGTAGGCAGAGAGTGCAGCTATCCCCTGTGGCCGTTCCCCACGAAAACAAGTATACCACTTTTGATACTGTTGGAGGGAACGACCGTTCAAGGGAAAGCAGCGGTAGCCAAATTGGTGGTAATACCACTAGTTTTGGAGAATAGTGGGAAAGGGTAAATTTTAACAGGGTTTTAGAGATAGGAGAATCGATTGTTGGAGGGGCACTTTGGAGATTCTGGGGCCTCAACCTGGAATCCAGCAAGTTGTGCTACGTCCTAGGTGCCAGGTCTGCAGAACGTTGTCAAGGGGGAGGGTGACCAGCCAGAAGTCATTGTGCACGTTGGCATCACAAATGATACACGTAGATATAGGAATGAGGTCCTCCAGAGTGATTACAAAGAGCTAGGAGAATAGTTAAAAACCAAGACGTCGAAGTGGTAATCCCCTGAGTACTTCCTGTTTCATGAGCTCATGAAAGTAAGAAGAGAAGGATATGGCAGATACATGCATAACTAATGAATTGGTGCAGGGGGAAGGTACTCAGATTTTTAGATCATTGGGGTCTTTTCTGTGACAGAGTTGACCTGTTCAAGAGGCCCAGGTGGCACATGCACTGGAAGGGGGTCCAATATCCTGGCAGACAGGTTTGCTCGTGCTCCACTGGAGGGTTTAAACGAGATTGGCAGGGGGTGAGATCCTCAAGAGCATGGAGGCAAGTGCGAGGCTGGAAGGAGATACAGTAATCAGAAACAGTACAGTGAAAAGACAGGTCAGGCTGGAACACAACAGGGAGTGAGAATGTCTGTTTTTATTAAATTGCATTTATTTCAATGGAAGAGAACTGACAGGGAAGGCCGAAGAACTCAGAGCATTGATAGTTATGTGGGACTGCGATATTACAGGCATAACAGGAACATAGCTAAGGGAGGGACAGGACTGGCAGCTTAATGTGCCAGGGTATAGCTTTAGGCAGGACAGGGAATGGTGGGAAGGGGTGGGGGGAGTTGCATTTCTGATTAAGGGGAGTATCACAGCAGTAATCAGATTTCAAATAACTGAAGGATCAAACAGCGAGGATGTGTGGATGGAGCTAATAAATAGGAAGGGGTATGGTGATGTTATAGGGGCTGTACTATAGGCCCTGAAATAGCACCAGGAATTAGAGTAACTAATATACTGGCAGAGAAATGGGACATGCAAAAGCAAAAGGATTGTCATAATTGGGGATTTAAATATTTATAACATCGACTGGCACTGCCAGCGCGTTAAGGGATTTGGTGGGGTGGAATCCGTTAATTGCACCAGGAAAATTCCCTCAAGCAGTATCTAATTGGCCCTTCTCGGGAAGGGGCAAAATTCGACCTACGCTGAGGAAATAAGACAGAACAGGTGACGGAGGTGACAGTGTGGGAGCACTTTGGAACCAAAGGCCACAGTTCTATTAATTGTCACATATTTATGGTGAGAGACAAAACTGGTCCACAGCTTCAAGTACTAAATTGGTGCAAGACGAAGTAAGATGGAATTAGGTAGGAGTTTGCAGGGGTTTGCTGGAATAGTTCGTTGCCGGCAAAGGGACCTCTGGCAGGTGGGAGTCCTTTGAATGTGAGTTCAAGGTCTATCTGTTACTGTGTAGGTGAAAGGAAAGTTGGCAGGAATGGGGAACCCTGGATGACAAGAGATACTTAGGCTTTGACCAGAAAAAAAAGCAGCTCCGTTACAGGCAGCTGGGATCAAGTGAATCCCTGGAGATATATCAGGGATACAGGAATTTACTGAAGAAGGAACTCAGTAGTGCGAAAAGGGGACATGAAAGAGCCTTGGCTGAGAAGATTAAGATGAATCCAAAATGGTGCTTTCAGTATATTAAATGAAAAACAATAACTTGTTAGAAAATAGGACCCCACAAAGACCAAAGTGACATGTATGTGTGGAACCATAAGAGATGAACGAGATCATCAACGGAAATTTCTCCTCTGCGTTTAACATGGAGAAAGACATGAATACTTAGGAACTTGGCGAAGTTCGTGGTGATTTCTTAGGGACAGTCCAGATCACAGTAGAGGAGGTACTGGACGTAATAGAATGCTTGAGGTTGGATAAATCTCACGTCCCTTACCAGATATATCCAAGAACACTGCAATGGGCTAGAGAAGCATTTGCGTGGGACCTGGCTAATGATTTGGTCATCATTAACCAGAGTTAGATCCTGGAAGGCTGGAGGATATCAAACATTGTGCCCTTACTTAAGAATGATTGAAAACAATGCCTTGAAACGATGAACAGTGAGTTTAACATCTGTTAAAATTGAGAAAAGTTTGAAGGATAAGATGTACATTAATTTGGAAAGAAATATTGAAATGACTTTGCGTGTGGGAGATCATGCTTCAAAAATTTCTTAAAGTTATTTGATGACGTGACCAGGAAGGTTGACTAGGTTGGGGCAGTAGATGTCAAAAAGTGTGGCGCTGGATAAAACACAGCAGGTAAGGCAGGAAGAAGAGAATCGATATTTCGGGTATTAGCATTTCATCAGGACTGTCCAAAACATCGATTATCTTGTTCCAATTTGCATGACCGGCCATGCTTCTCCAGTACCACACTTGTGGACTCTGATCTCCAGCATCTGCAGTGCTCACTTCCTGCTCGGGTATTAGATTTAGTCAAAAAGAATTTCAGTTACACCAGGACAAGATAAGACGTTTCAAACCCGGAAGCCTGATATACAGTTAAATTAGGAGGCCAATCAGCCCATCGAACCTATACAATTGTACCGTGAATATATCATGCCGCACTAGTATCCTGTTATGCAGCGACAGGATCAGTCCATTCAGCTACTTCAGGTCAGTAACACAGGAAATTGAAGAGGTCACAAACAAACTGGACTCTGGGAATGCTGGAATAACACGAGGCTATTTAGCTCCGGAAATCTGCCCTTACCTTCAGTAAGGTCAGAGCTGACCTCCTCTTGGCAGCAATTTCTCTTTCATGCCCAAATCTTTGTCGCCGTCGACTCTCTCAAAATTACTTGATACCCTCCTCACCGCCTCCCAATCATTTCAGGGATGCAAATGTCTGGGATAGAGAGGCCCCAACAATCACTATCCTCTAAAAGAAGGAAAGACTCTCCACACATATACATAGAACATAGAACATAGAACATAGAACAATACAGCACAGAACAGGCCCTTCGGCCCACGATGTTGTGCCGAACTTCTAACCTAGATTAAGTACCCATCCATGTACCTATCCAAATGCCGCTTGAAGGTCGCCAATGATTCCGACTCTACCACTCCCACGGGCAGCGCATTCCATGCCCCCACCACTCTCTGGGTAAAGAACCCACCCCTGACATCTCCCCTATACCTTCCACCCTTCACCTTAAATTTATGTCCCCTTGTAACACTCTGTTGTACCCGGGGAAAAAGTTTCTGACTGTCTACTCTATCTATTCCTCTGATCATCTTATAAACCTCTATCAAGTCACCCCTCATCCTTCGCCGTTCCAACGAGAAAAGGCCGAGAACTCTCAACCTATCCTCGTACGACTTCCTCTCCATTCCAGGCAACATCCTGGTAAATCTTCTCTGCACCCTCTCCAAAGCTTCCACATCTTTCCTAAAGTGAGGCGACCAGAACTGCACACAGTACTCCAACTGTGGCCTAACCAAAGTCCTGTACAGCTGCAACATCACTTCACGACTCTTGAATTCAATCCCTCTGCTAATGAACGATAATACTCCATAGGCCTTCTTACAAACTCTATCCACCTGATTGGCAACCTTCAAAGATCTATGTACATAGACCCCAAGATCCCTCTGTTCCTCCACCTGAATAAGAACCCTACCATTAACCCTGTATTCCGCATTCTTATTTGTTCTTCCAAAATGGACAACCTCACACTTGGCAGGGTTGAACTCCATCTGCCACTCCTCAGCCCAGCTCTGCATCATATCTAAGTCCCTCTGCAGCCGACAACAGCCCTCCTCACTGTCCACAACTCCACCTATCTTCGTATCATCTGCAAATTTACTGACCCACCCTTCGACTCCCTCATCTAAGTCATTAATAAAAATTACAAACAGCAGAGGACCCAGAACTGATCCCTGCGGAACTCCACTTGTAACTGGGCTCCAGGCTGAATATTTACCATCTACCACCACTCTCTGCCTTCGACCGGTTAGCCAGTTTTCTATCCAATTGGCCAAATTTCCCTCTATCCCATGCCTCCTGACTTTCCGCATAAGCCTACCATGGGGAACCTTATCAAATGCCTTACTAAAATCCATGTACACTACATCCACTGCTCTTCCCTCATCCACATGCTTGGTCACCTCCTCGAAGAATTCAATAAGACTTGTAAGGCAAGACCTACCCTTCACAAATCCGTGCTGGCTGTCCCTAATCAAGCAGTGTCTTTCCAGATACTCATAAATCCTATCCCTCAGTACCCTTTCCATTACTTTGCCTACCACAGAAGTAAGACTAACAGGCCTGTAATTCCCGGGGTTATCCCTATTCCCTTTTTTGAACAGGGGCACAACATTCGCTACTCTCCAGTCCCCTGGTACCACCCCCGTTGCCAGTGAAGACGAGAAGATCATTGCCAACGGTACTGCAATTTCCTCTCTTGCTTCCCACATAATCCTAGGATATATCCCGTCAGGCCCGGGGGACTTGTCTATCCTCAAGTTGTTCAAAATGTCCAACACATCTTCCTTCCTAACAGGTATCTCTTCTAGCTTACCAGTCCATTTCACACTCTCCTCTTCTACAATACGGTCCCTCTCGTTCGTAAATACTGAAGAGAAGTACTTGTTCAAGACCTCTCCTATCTCTTCCGACTCAATACACAGTCTCCCACTACTGTCCTTGATCGGACCTACCCTCGTTCTCGTCATTCTCAGGTTTCTCACATACGCATAAAATGCCTTGGGGTTATCCTTGATCCTATCCGCCAACGATTTTTCATGCCCTCTCTTAGCTCTCCTAATCCCTTTCTTCAGGTCCCTTCTGGCTATCCTGTATCCCTCCACTGCTCTGTCTAAATCCTGTTTCCTCAACCTTATGTAAGCCTCCTTCTTCCTCTTTACCAGACATTCAACCTCTCTCGTCAACCAAGGCTCCCTCACACGACCATTTCTTTCCTGCCTGATAGGTACATACATATCATGGACACGTCGTATCTGCTCTTTGAAAAAGTTCCACATTTCCACCACATCCTTCCCTGACAGCCTATGCTCCCAACGTATGCTCCTCAAATCCTGCCTTACAGCATCGTAATTTCCCTTCCCCCAATTATAAAATCTACCTTGTTGTGCGCACCTATCTCTCTCCATAACCAAGGTGAAAGTCACAGAATTGTGGTCACCATCACCAAAATGTTCACCCACTAACAAGCCCACCACTTGTCCCGGTTCATTACCGAGTACCAAATCCAATATGGTCTCCCCTCTGGTTGGACAATCTACATACTGCGTTAGAAAAGCTTCCTGGACACACTGCACAAACACCGCCCCATCCAATCTACTTGATCTAAAGAGCTTCCAATCAATATTTGGGAAGTTGAAGTCGCCCATGACTACGACCCTGTGGCTTCTGCACCTTTCCAAAATCTGTTTCCCAATCTGTTTCTCCACATCTCTGCTGCTATTGGGGGGCCTATAGTAAACACCCAACAAGGTGACTGCACCTTTCCTATTTCTGACTTCAGCCCATACTACCTCCAGAGGCAGATCCCCCTCAAACTTCCTTTCTGCAGCCGTTATACCATTTCTAATTAGCAATGCCACCCCCCCTCCTTTTTTCCCACCCTCCCTAATCTTACTGAAACACCTGTAACCAGGAACCTCCAACAGCCATTCCTGTCCCACATCTATCCACGTTTCCGTGATGGCCACAACATCGTAGTCCCAGGTACCGATCCACGCCTTACGTTCACCCACCTTATTTCTGATACTCCTTGCATTGAAGTATACGCACTTGAGCCCATCTCTGTGTCCGCAAGTAGTCCCTGTCAGTGCTACCTTCTCCACAGCCTCCCTACAGTCTTGGGCATCCTGACAAACAGCTAACCTACTTGCTGGACTACAAGTCCGATCCCATCCCCCTGCCAAATTAGTTTAAACCCCCCCGAAGAGTGCTAGCAAACCTACCCCCCAGGATATTGGTGCCCTTCTGGTTCAGGTGCAACCCGTCCTGTTTGTACAGGTCCCACCTTCCCCAGAATGCAGTCCAATTGTCCAAATATCTGAAGCCCTCCCTCCTACACCAGCCTTGCAGCCACGTGTTCAACTGCACTCTCTCCCTATTCTTTGCCTCACTGTCACGTGGCACCGGCAACAACCCAGAGATGACGACTCTGTCTGTCCTAGCTTTTAGCTTCCAGCCTAACTCCTTGAGCTCTTGAATGACCTCCCCACCCCTCTTCCTACCTATGTCGTTGGTGCCAATGTGCACCACGACTTCTGGCTGCACACCCTCCCCCTTAAGGATTCTGAAGACACGGTCTGAGACGTCTCGGACCCTAGCACCCGGGAGGCAACAAACCATCCGTGAGTCTCGCCCATGTCCACAGAACCGCCTGTCCGTCCCTCTAACTAGAGAGTCCCCTATAACTAGCGCTCTCCTCCTCTCCCCCTTTCCCTTCTGAGTCTCAGAGCCACAGACCCCTTCACTGCAGCTTACACCTGCAACGCTGTCCCCCCCAACAGTTTCCAAAGCTGTATATTTATTTTTTAGGGGAACGACCACAGGGGAACCCTGCACTGCCTGCTTCTTCCCCTTCCCACCTCTAACTGTTACCCAGCTACCTCTGTTCTCCGGCGTAACTATGTCCCTGTAGCTTCTATCAATCACCCTCTCAGCCTCTCGAATAATCCTCAGTTCATCCAACTCCAGTTCCAGTTCCCTAACCTTGGCCTATTGACATGAACAAAAGATATGAACACAGCGTCAGAGTGACTGGCCCTGACATTACATCAAGATTTGATTGAGCAAAGTTTCAAAGGGTCAGAACAAGATTGAACTTAATAGGAATCAGTTGTAAACTCCCCATTGGTTGTGACATTCAGAACACAATGTGGCTGGTGGACATCAATCCTCTCAGTCCCTGGATAGCTCTGTGGGTAATCTTCAGGGGAGCTTCCTTAGCACAAATATCTTCAGCTGCTTCATCAATGTCTTTCCTTCTGTCATTCGATCAGAAGTGAAGATGTTCAGTGAAGATCACATAAAGCATCGAAACCTGGACAATATTCAAGCTCATGCTGTTAACGTGCAGGTAAAATTCGTCTCTTAGCACTGCTGGACCCTGAACATTTCCATAGTAAAGAAAGAGGAACTCATTCAGCATCTCAAACTGGTTTCATTGGAATGTGAGAAAGCCATTCAACCCATCGAAAGTATTCGATAAGAAGAGACACAACCTATTCACTCTCTGAGATTTTTTTTTTAAATCTGCAAATGTTGGAATTCAAAGTAGACAGTCAGGACGCCGGAACAACAAACAAGAGAGGCGGCATCAGGAGGTGAGAAGTCAACGACTTGAGTAAAAGCCTTCTTCAGGACTGGGAGAGTGTGTGTGGGGCGGGGGGCTAGTTAAGGGGGTCTACATTTAAGGAGGTGGGGTGGGGGAGGTGGAGACAGGATGGTCAGGTTATGACTGGGTTGGTCGATGGGAGGAATGAATCCAGTTGGGAGATGGAAGAAGGGCTGATCAGAGGAATGGAAGGGAGGAGGAGGGGCTGGAAGTGTTTTGGGGGATTGGAGGGTAGGTTATTTGAAATTAGAGAACTCAATGTTGAGTCCCCCGGGCTGTAGGCTGCCCAGGTGAAAGATGAAGTGTTGTTCATCCAATTTGCAGTTTGTTTCATTGTGGCAATGGAGGAAGTCAAGGATGGCCACGTTGGAAAGGGCGTAGGAGGGGGAATTGAAATAGGCTGTGACTGGGAGGTCAGCTCAGCCCTTACGGGCCCAGCTGAGAAGCTTAGCAAAACATCCCCTTAGTTAAAATTTGGGATCGCCGATGTAGAGAAGACAACATCTGGAGCACCAGTTGCAGTAAACTAGGTTAGATCCCAACAGCTGGTACATCTTCCACAAGGACCATTCCCTTCGTTAATCTTTGGTTCGTTCCCCACTCCCCACCAAACCCTCCAATCCCCACTGACAACTGCCCCTGCAAACGGAAAAGAATGCATCACCTGCCGGAACACAATCTCCCTCACCTCCATCCAGCGCCCCAAACAGTCCTTCCAGGTGAAACAGAGATTCACCTGCCTCTCTTCCAACCTAGTGTCCTGCATCAGGTGCTTCCGATGTGGTCTTCTCTGCATTGGGGAGACCAAACATAAACTAAGGACACATTTTCCCAACCATCACAGCCGGGCCCAAAGGGGCCGACATGAGCTCCCAGTCACCAACCATTTCAATTCGATCTTCCCCTACCCTCCCCACCCCGACCATTTCCTTCTCTCTTTACCTGCAGCTCCCCCTACCCCACCCCCAATCCTAATGAACGGTTATACCGGAAAAAATGACTTCGCCACCTCCAAATGCTGCCTGGCTTGTGTTTTCCAGCCTCCTGTTTGTCTATTATTACACAGGACCTTAAGGAGTCTAGTAGGCACAACAAGCTGGTTAGCAGCTACCACGAGTCACCCAATAATGAACCTCTTCCCTGGGATGAGGAAGAGAACAGGCAACCTCATCGAGACACTGACACATGAAAAGAAGGAACCATTTCGCCCCTCCAAACTGTTATACTGAAATAGGATGATGTCATTGATGCTCCAACACGACAAACCGATGAAGCAGAGACTACACAGACAGACTGGCCCAAGTCGTTCCTCCTGGCTCCATTGCTAACGCTTACACATGTGTTACATTAATGTGGTTTGCTGATGGAGAGGAGCACAACGGATAGCTTGTCCCACGTCGCAAGGAGGCATCTGCCATCTCCGAGAAGACAGGCTCGTCTTCTGCATGGAGATTAGAAACCTTTGGAAATGGCCAGCTCGATCAGAGTGTAGCTGCTGCCATGTTTGTGAAACACATGTTGCTGAGTGCAGGGTCTCACTCCAACTATTGTTGAGATGGAGAGAGTTCATTCAGAATCTGCAGCTCTCTTGCAACCAACAGGGGGTCTCCACAGAGAATGTAAACTATCAGACAGTCATGGAATTTAACAGCAGGTAGACAGACCCTTTAGCCCAAATTTGTCTATGCCAACCAAAGTGTCCATTCATGCTAACTCCATTTCCCTGCACTAGGCCCACATGCTGCTAAACCTTTCCTATCAATGTATCTGTACACATATGAAAACATGTACTGCAGGAAAACACGTCATATTCCACGCTATAATTCTTTTGTTTTGTGAATAATGAATCCTGGTTCAAAACGTTCAAGTTTTATTGCAATCACTTTTTAATCTTTTGCAGGATTACAGATTAAACATTCATTTCCTTCACACTCTCCTTATGGTACCATCGCTGCAGGGATTAGTCTCATCAAACTCCTTTACACGATCTCACTGTGGCAAGGAGATCATTCCTTATAATGGAGAGAAAATCTGTTCACAGTGCCCCACGTGCTGTCTCAATATCTCTCTACACCTGCACGGAGGTGTCTTCACGCCTATATTTGAATCATTTTTCAATGAAGGATAGTAGACAATATACTGTGCTGATTACTTGCTGCTCTGTCTGAATTCTGTCAGTGACTCATGGCCAAGGGCATTCAGCTCCTTTACACCAAGAGCACTTCCCATCATCTCACGTGCTCTTAAATACAAAATGAGAAGGATGGTATGTTTTTCCAAATCATTTTTTGCCTTGCGAAACGCTATACTTCCAGCATAGCCACACCAACAGCATCATCACTATTGCCATTGGAGATGTTTCGCGATGGTGAGGAGGCGAAGGCCTAGCTGTATTATCTCCGGATTATTAATACAGCGACCCAGGTAATGTCCCAGAGCACAAATTCAAATCCCACCACACAAACATTGGAAGTTGCGTTCAATAAAATATCATGAATTAAGAAACAATGAAACGATTGTCAGAAAAACCTCCCTGGCACACTGATGCCCATCAAGGAATGAGATCTATCATCTTCACCTGATCGGGCTTACATGTGACTCTAGACCCAGAGCAATGTTGTTAACTCTCGGCTGCCGTTTTAAATGTCCAAGCCCAACCACTCAGTTATATCACTCACTATAATGTCGCAAAGAAATTAAACCAGACGGAACTAAGCATTGAATGCTTACACCCCACAGACTGCCTTGGTCAGGAAGGCAGCTCACCAACAGCTTCTCAAGGACAACGAGGAAAGGGAATTACATGCTGTCCAACGTCCCATGAATTATTTTTTTAAAAAATTACTCTTAGGAAAGGGAGACAAAGGGATATAACTCACTTCAAACTGTTACTTTAATGTATACCTTACATGGACAGGGACACTATGTCACAATAGCAATTTTCGTTAATATGGCAACAGGAAAAAAATAAATAATATTAATCTTGATTTTTATTTCCATTTCAGCTGGTCATCAACAATCCCTCTATTTGTTTCTTTCCCTCTATCTCTCTATTTCTCTATTTTTTCAACTCCCTCCTTCTCCCCTTCACAACCAACGTCCCTGTCACCAACACCAATCACACTATTTCCCAGTTCTGTGCAGTTTTGATGGATGGTCATTGGACTCGAAATGCCAATCCTATTTTTATCTCGATCCGAGGCTGCCAAATCTACTCAGTTTCTTTGGCACTTCCTATTTCTTCTGATCTCTCGCATCATTCTTTTTTTCCCCCAAACTTTAGTGTTGTCATTATATAGAATGCCTGCATCGCTGTTTCGGGCACCGTTTGTTGACCTCACTAAATGCCCTTTAACGTGAGGCCATTCCTTAAGGCAGTATAGAGCAAAACACATTACTGTGGACCTGATGTCGTCCTTATCCAGACCAGATAATAATGTTAGATTTCTTTACCAAAGGACATCAGCGATATATATAAACATATTGACAAAATGCTAGTGGGGTTATATTAGTGAAATTCGCTTTTATTTCCAGTTCCTGTCATTTCAGTTTAAGTTCTCTCATCGTATGTTTTAGGATTTGAAACCGTGTCTTTAGCGTAGTAATCTGGACCACTGAATGACGTGTCCAGCGACATTGCTATTGTGACATAGTGTCCCTGACATGAAGTTACTTTAGAGACAAGAACAAGGTCATGATGGAAACATTGTAATGGAAAGAGTGATTAGAAGAGAGCTGGAACCATGAAGTCTGAAATTTTCCAAGGCATGTGTAATGGTATATTTAGCAACTGAACAAAAGTCAAGCTGTGGAATGGGGATATCATGGAGCTGATGGTGGGTCTGTTTGTTGATAGAGAGAATGTGAAGACATAAATCAATTCAGGGCAAATAGGTACATCCGGATTGTGAACAGCCTTGTTCTCAGATGTGTGTGAGGTCGGGGTGTGGAGGGTTTTGAAATTTGTGATAATGAATGGATTTGCATTTGAAACTGACGACAATAGTTTCCAACTTCGCAAATATAGTTAACAGAAATAGCACTGAAGTTCACCATGGCTTATGGGATTAATAAATAGATAGAGATGGGGAAACTTACCAGGAACACCAACAATAGCAAGCATGGGATAGTAACCAGCCTGAATAATCAGCAGTACACCGTATATCCGAATTGGTAATATGTCCCAATACCAGAAAACATTGAAAAGACCCCAGGATAAACTCCTGTCCATTGTTGTAGCATTCCATCCTCGGGTTCTCAGATTCTGAACGATTGGTGCAACATTCCTGTCTACTGTTCTCAGGTTCTGATCCATTGTTAGAATATTCCAGTCTGCTCTCAGATTCTGACCTCTCCTCTCCCGGTCTGCAACTGCTGACTCTTGTTAGTGTTGCAGGTGATGCATCTGCTGCTACAATGGGATAAATCACTGCAAGAAGCCCCTTACTAATCGAAGAGGGAAAACACCCAGCGACATCATTCGGATCCATGGAGACTGACATCAATCACAGTCACTGAACAAACAGATCCAGTTAACCCCTTTCAGTATGGTACCTTCAGATCATAAATAACAACTGGACTTGATTGAATGTTGACATCGCTGAATATTGGTCACATCTCCCATCACCAATTGTTCTTGTGAAGTTAGTTGTGATGGAAAATGATGGATGTTTCCTTATCACAGGCTAGATGATTCTGCTGTGTTGTCCGTTTGCAATGCTGTAACCACCTGAACAACCTCCCCCACCCTCCCAACACAGTCACCCACAAAATACACGATCTAGATGTAGTTAAAATGCTAATCTCTCCTCAACTAGACCAGACGCCAGCCAATAGATTCTCAGTGGGCATATTTTCCCTGACCATACACAGGAAGTGTGGATCTGTCTGGATTTTCCTCTCGTAGCTCTAATAAAACAATGTTGAATCTTCAACACATGATGCGATTCAGCTTTGTTTTAGGTAAACTCACAAACACTTGAATACACTTTATTGGCTTCAAAGCAGTAAGATTTACATTTACTGAATTCCGTTCAAAGCCATATGTGCCATGTTGTCACAAAACCGGTCCATTTACAAGGTTATGTCGTCCTTTTTTTTTTTACTGAGTGTCTAAATGAACCAAGATTCAAATATGTCTGAACTTTGAAAGTTTCGTTGGGATCGTTTTGTTTATATCTAGCAGTTAATGCCTCAGTCAGAAGGCTTTTTTAGTATTTAATAAGAAACTTGGACAATCAAGAGTTCGTGGCCAACTCTCCAACTGGACAGGCCTGATCAGTTCTGGGGTTAGTTAAGTCAGGGTCACTGTTGCAACTGGACGCTCTCCCCCTCCATTTTTCCTTCTGACCTTATAACCTGTAAGCCTTTGTGTCAATTTTACTCTTGGTGCTAACGGGTTTGCTTATTAAGATTGTTACAAGTATTTTGCAACAGGATCCTAAAGTCTGGATCTCCTGTCAGGTTTATATAGGATTAGTTATTCGGGTATTCTATTTTAGGTTTCTTGTGTTTCATTCGGTAATTTGGTAAATAAATGCTATTTGTTTAAAACTCGGATGTCTGACCAGCTAATTCACTCAAGGAAGATCACTAACTTTAAACAAATAACAAAGTTACGGTCTGGGCTAGTTGCTTAAAATCTTCTGTGGGGTCGGGCCTGTTCCATAACAAAATGGGAGCCATTTGCGGGATTTAGGCAGCGAGTGGTAAGTATTAGTGTATTTTATTTCGTGTGTTGATTTGGTGGGGACACAGTGCTTTAGATAGCAATGGCTCTTGCAGGAACCAAGGATGTTTTGGAGGTGGAAGAAGTGACCTTGGCGTTTTTAACAGAATGCACATAAGTCCAAGCTGCGGGAATTAGTAGACTTGCTTGCGTTGAAGATACCTCCTAACGTGAGGAAAGATGCAATAGCTCAGCATTCCAGATTGCTGGAATCCCCATCAGGATCTGCAGAGATGAGCAAACATCAATTGCAAATGACGCAGCTTGAGTTAAAAGCGGAAATGAAGCAGTTTGAGTTACGGCTAAAATCAGAAGAGAAAGAAAGAGAATGAATAGGTTTAGCGGAGGAAAGAAAAAAACAATGAATGTCCTTAGCAGGAGAAAAAGAAAAATAGAGAGGGTTTGTGCTTCAGAGATGGACACTTAGAATGGAAAGTCAGCTTAAAAGGATGGGGATGAAGGCTGATGGTGAGCTTAGTGGTGAAGAACAGAGAGAGGATTAGCAAAACCATAGTAGTCAAAAGCCTGGTGAGAAACGTTTTAAATATATTCATACCTTGCCTAAATTTGATGAGTAGGATATGGAAACCTTTTCCAAAAGTGTCTAAACAATTTCAGTGACCAGTGACCATTTGGGTTTTCTTGATCCAAATAAAACTTGTAGGTTGAGTTCGGCAAGTATTCACAACACAACACTATCAGATGAGGGTCCTGGAGTGTATGAGGAGGTAAAGAATGTGCATTTGAGGTTGTGCCAGAATCCGACAGACAACGTTTCAGGAATATAATGAGGGATCCTGATCAAACATAGACTGAGTTTGAAAGGATCAAACAAAGTAATTTTGATAGCTGGAAAAGAGCTTTACAATACTCTGAGAGAGACAATTACTTTAGATGAGTTCAAAGATTCACTGCCTGACATAGTGCAAACACATTTGGAAGAGCAGAGCATTAAAACGGCAAGGCTGGCAGCTTAAGTTGCTGATGATTATGAACTGGTCCATAAAACAGCTGATTCACCGGTAGCAGTACTGCCTACTCTTGTTGAAAAGCCAGTGGAGACGCAGGTAACTGAAGCAATGCAGAAGTCTAATCCTGGAAGTTTCGTGAGTGTGGGTAACGAAGCCAGTTGAAACAGGAGATATCAAAAATGTAAAGATAAGGAAGCGGAAGTGGCATTTAACGAGAATTTGTTCCATCACATAGTTGTGAAAAAACTATTGAGCAAACTGGGCATCATGCAAATATTTTAGTTCATTTAAACTAATTGCGTTACAGCAGAAAGATAAAAGGTTAAAGCAATTTTATTAAAAAGCATATACGTTAGGAATTTTGAATGTATTCCGGAGTGTTATTAACCTAAAAGTGATGTCCAAATGAGGAGATGATAATTGGGCCGAAGTTCATCAAATCGAATTGCCAATGGGATACAGAAAATAGGTGATGTGAATGCCGCATGAGAGACCACCTAGAAGTTATTTAGGAGTGAGGAAAACACAGGCTGAAAGACAGAAACATTTTTACTGGCCTGGACTGCAACAGAATGTAGTTGAATTTTGCCAGACGTGTCATACATATTTGGTAATTAGAAAAAACACAAGTGATAATAAAACTTGCCCCTTTCTTAACTATTCCTGCATTTCAAGAACCTTTTACAAGATTCTTAATTGATTGGCTACGTCCCCGAACTCAAACAAAAAGGTGGGCACCAGTATTTGTTAACAATAATAGATGTATCGCCTAGATTTCCAGAGGCCATCCCAAGATGCAGTATCACAGCTAAAAGAATTGCAAAGGAATTACTCTTTTTTTTTTAAAGATAGACACAGACTGCCAATAGAGATACAGTGAGGTCAAGCTTCAAACGTCATATTTAATTTACTCACTATGATGTCTCAGGAATAAAGCAATTCAAATAGACTGCATACCATCCAAAATTGCAGGGAGCGCTAGAAAGGTGACATTAAACATTAAAGACCATGTTGAGCGCTTATGATCAGGATTATCCAGATGATTAGGGTAAGGGGATTCTATTTGCGCTTTTTGTTATCAGGGATGTACCAAATTAACAGAGCAAATTCGATCCATTTGAATTATTTTTTGGACATTAAGTGAGAGGACCATTAACATTGATTAAGGAGAAAATAGTAAATCAGAATTCAAAGGCCACACATTTGGATTAGGTCTCAAACTTTGGGGAACGATTAATAGTGCCGGGGAGTTGGCTGGACAGCATTTAAAAGTATTGCAGCATGCAATAAAGCAGGAAGCGGACAGGAAATAAAAAAAATACTATTTTGCGATCGGGGATAAGGTATTACTGTTACTTTCAGTTATAGGTGAACCATGAAAAGCAAGGTTTGTGGACCTTATCAAATACAACGGATATAGAGTGAGGATAACTACTTGATAGGGATTCCAGACAGAAAGAAATCTCACAGCGTATGTCATGTGAATATGCTCAAAATGTACTTTGATGGGGAAGGGAAGCCAGAGGACAAGGTGTTAATGATTATGGCACAGAAGGTAGAACCAAGTTCAGAGGATTCTGAATCGGACATGCCTCAAATTAAAGTGGACAACGGGGTACTTGCCTAAAATTGGGATGATTTATTAATTTACCATCATGAGAAAAATTGAAATTATCAGAAAGAGTTATTACGATCACATGCGGAATTACGCAGATATTAACTTGGAAGTACTCACCTAATTATGCATAATGCAGCTATAGGGGATGTCTTTACGATTAACCAACATCCTTACAGGCATAATTCTCTAAAGTTGGCACAGGCTCAGAAGGAGATCGAATGCCAACTCTAAGATGACATAATCAACATGTGTTACAGCGACTAGAAATCACTCATAGTCATGGTGCCAAAGTCAAATGGCACACAACGATTATGTGTGGACTATTGTAACGTCAATGCAGTTAAAAAGGTTGAAGTCTACCCAGTTCCACGGTTGGAAAACTGTGTTGAAAATGTGGGACATGCAACTTACATTTGGTATGAAAAATGTGCCGGCCACATTTCAGGGACTAACCAATAAGTAGCCGGATTATCCATCCTGTGGTTTACTTTGATGACCTTGTGATTTTTAGTGACTCATGGAAGGAACACTACAGCATCTATCAGACTTGTTCGATCGACTTCGGAAGGCAGGCTTGGTGGTAAACCGAGCGAAAAGCGAATTTGCCAAAGCAAAAGTCACCTTCTTTGGCCATGCTATTGGACATAGATAAATGGTGCCATGAGTTTTGAAAGTGACGGTAATTGGCGAATTTCGCATCCAGTTGACAAAAGGAGCAGTTCCTGGGATTAAGTCTATTTTATCGAATGTCTGTGCCTCATTTTCGCACTGTGACTGCTCCACTCACTGAATTGTTAAAGAAAGGCAAGAAGTGTCATTGGACAGAGGACTGTCAGAAGGCATTTGGCGTCATTTGAAATATTTGTTAACCACTGCTCACGATCAGACATACCTGATTATGCAAAACCATTCAAGGTGGATTTAAAAGCGAATGATGTCGATTTCGGTGTTGGGCTCTTGCAGGAAGATGACGAGAAGACAGAGAGACCTACTGGGTATTCCTCCATGAAGTCGAATGTTTATTAGCAGAAATATCCAACAGTTGAGAAAGAGACTGTGAGTTTTGTGTTGGTATGACAACATTTTACTGTTTATATTAACAGCAACGTATCGGAGACAACTATTTACACTGATCATAACTCAATGAAGTCTTTTTGAGAAATGTTAGGACAAAAATGAGAGACTGTTTAGCTGGAGCCTGTTGCTACAGTCATTCAATTGGAAAATTGTGCACGTGGCAGGTCTTGAAAAAATAATTTCCAATGCATTGTTGAGAAATGAGTGAGAAATGGAGGCACTCAATGATGGAAGTACCACATTCTCAATCTGGATGTAATTGTGCAAGTTTGCACGTTTATAGTAAATGAATGTACATGCTCATTGTAGAATACGAACTACCATTTTTGGGAGTTTTTAAAACAGAAGCCATCTTGGATATTGAAGATTCAATTTTATATTGGGGGAGTTGTCACACAGGTGGTACCTTTACAAGGTTATGTTGTCCTTGACTTTTTTCAGAGAGGTTCTAAACGACCCAATGTTCCAACCTGTCTCAATTTTGAATGCTTCATTGGGGTCCTTTTTTTACATAACAGATAATGCCTCGGGCAGAAGGCTTTCAAGCCTTTTAAATAAACTGTTGTAATCAAGCGGATGTAGCCAACTCTCCAGCTGCACAGGTCCGTTCAGTTCGATGGTTAGTTGAGTCAGGTTCACTGCTGAAATTGGATGCTCTCCCCTCCTTCAGTTCTCTGACTTAGTAAACTATCATATTTTTTGTGTAATGTTTACTCTTTGTGTTCATGGGTTTGTTTATTGGGATTGTTGCAAGTAATTTGGATCAACATCCTTAATTCGAGGTAGCCTGTCAGTTTTAGATAGGATGAATTATTCAGGTACAGTGTTTTCAGTTCATTGTGTTTCATTCCTTATTTTAACAAATACATTCTGTTTGTTTAAAAGTCGGCAGTAAGACCAACTAATTCTCTTTGGGAATATCCACTATACACTTACCTTCAACAAATGGCAACATTAAGGACTGGGCTCCGTGCTTAAGAATGTTTTGAGTGGTCGGGCCTGGTCCATAACAATGTACAATAACCTTGTTTATTAAAAGTCATGTATTAATGCGTAAGGATGGAATGAATATGATAATGGTTCTGAGACAGAAAGAGCTGCGGCAAGTGGCTGAGGAGACCTGAGGGGAGTGCAGCAATATCTCCCAGTCACTAGTATTCAGCCATTACTGTTTCTGACAAATGGAATGAAATGCATTGCAGAGCAAGATAAAAGACGACCTTTGGTACATGGGATGCTGAACGACAATGTGAATGGAATAGGACAATTTCAAATGTGATGTACATCATTATATTTTATATATAGACTGTTTAATCACAGATTATACAGGTTGTTAAGATTGTTTATATCAGGACGGGATATACAGAAATACAAAAACAGACACAGATCACAAAATGTTTTGGGTTACAGTGAGTTCCAACAGAGTAAGATTGAAGACAGCTCATACTGAGCTGGTACAATGATGATGGGCTGCATGACAACTATCTTTGTTGTAATTATTCATAGAAACGTACTGAAAATGTTCAGAGACTGAGGAAACAAGTCGTCATAAAACACACAGACAATATCATAATTAATAAACTATTCCTACTTTTCATCAAGTGTAGCTGTCTCTAAAAGGTCTTTTAAATCAAAATCACATTGGTGAGATCCGCGCATTTATTTTCAGAACTTAAAGAAGAAACAGACTCCAGCATAGTACATGTGTCACTGGCACAAGTGATCGGAACAGGAACAGTATATTGTCTAAATATAACCAATATCGAGACCAATCAAGAAAAAGCAAAATATTAGAGATAGTGGAAATCTGAAATGCAAAGGCAAAATGATGGAGAAATGCAACAGATGACACGGGATCTGGGCAGAGAACCAGAGTTAACATATCGAGTCTTATATGAACCTATCTTGAACAAGTTATGTTGAACTCAAAAAAAGTTAATTCCATTTTTCTCTGCTCCGATACTGCCTCCAGCACTTTCAATTGGTGCAATGGCAGGAAGCAGAGTAATGGTGGGTGGTTGCTTTTCGAACTGAAGGCTTGTGCCCAGCAGTGTTCCACAGAGGTTGGTTTTGAGTTGTCTTTGTTTGTCATTTATGTAAATGATTTGTGTGTGAATATCTAAGGCATGGTTCGTAAGTTTGTGGATGACACCAAAACTGGTGGCACAGTGGACAGTGAAGAAGGGTTTCTAAGAATACAAAAGGATCTTGATGAAATAGGTCAATAGACTGACAAATATCAGATAGAGTTCAAGCTGGATGAATATGAGGTGCAGGCAGTAGTGCGTGTTTGTTGCTGTCTGTTGCACCAGGAATGGGATGATTTTATTTCCCATCTCCTGCGTTCAAAACATCGATATCCTTCATGATCTTTGAGAGGCCTAACCCTCTCTATGGTTACCCTCTTGCCGTTAATGTGGTTGCACAATATTTTTGGATTATCCTTAACCTGATCTGCCCATTCTATCTCATATCGCCTTTTTGCTTTTCTGATTTCTCTCGAAATAATGCCCCACACTCTTTATATTGACTAAGAGATTAAATTGAAAAAAGTTGTCTATATCTAAAGTAAGGTTTTCTTTGATTCTTGAATAAAAGCTCAATAACTGTAGTTGTCCATTGTTCCTTAATCTTCCCCTCACTCTAACAGGAATATAATGTCTCTCAACTCCCGAAGTCACACTGTTGAATGCCTCCCATTTGTAAGACATTGTTTTACCTGCTGACAGTCTACTCCAATTAAACTTGATAAGTCCTTGTGCCATGCCATTAAAATTAATGGTACTCCAATTAAAAAATCATTAATTAAAGGCTTATTCTTTTCCATAACCATTATGAAACTAATAGAATTATGATTGCAATGCCCAAAACTTTCCCTCACGTTTACTTCAGTCACTTTCCCTGCCTAATGCACAAAAGAAGCCTAGTTTTGCTCCTTCTCTGTTAGAATCATCCGGATATTGATGAAGAAAGTTTTTGTGAACATACTTGACAAATTCTTGACAATCCAACCCTTTAACGCTGTGGTAGTTCCAATCAATTTTAAGAAAATTGAAATCCCCTATTATTACAACCTTATTAAGCTTAAATATATTCGCGATCTCCCCTACATGTTTGTATCTCAATTTCTTTCTTACTGTTGGAGAGCATATGGTGCAATACAATCAACGTGTTCTTTCCTTTCTTATTTTTAATTTCGATCAATATATTTTCACTGGACGGTTTTTCAAAAAAAGAGCATTTAGTGCTATCTGTTCAATGTGAACTTTATTTTCTTATTTTTAATACTACCTGCTTATTTTAACTGGATAATTTTACAGAAATATCTTCTCCAGTTCCAACAATAATGTATTCCTTAATCAAAAATTGCAGACCGCCCCCTCCCTGCCCTCTGCATATATTTTCCACACTTTCTATGATACTTAACAGCTGATTCATTGAATTGCCAGTCTTGAACATCTCTCAGGCGAAAGTGAGGACTGCAGATGCTGGAAGTTAGAGTCGAGAGAGTGATGCTGGAAAAGCACAGCAGGTCATGTAGCATCCAATGAGCAGGAAAAACGACGTTTCAAGCAAAAGCCCTTCATCAGCCCATTCCTGATCAAGGGCTTTTGTCCAAAACGTTGATTGTCCTGCTCCTCACATGCTGCTTGACCCGCTGTGTTTTCCCAGCACTACATTTCCGAATGGAACATCTCTCAACCAATTTTCTGTAATACATATGATGTCCCGATCCCATGTTCTTAAACATGCCCCGAGATCATCAGCCTCCCCTGTACGACCCCTCACATTGAAATAAATGCAAATTCGTGCTTCAGCATTACAATATACTTTTGACTCCCTCGTTTTTCTTTTCTAATTGATGTGCCCTCCTCACATTCATAAACTTCTCCATCCATCCTACCATTTATAATTCTACTTAGAATATCCCCCTTGTCAACTCTATCAACATAAAGTTTCCCTGCATAGAAGGAGCAAATCTCCCTGCTAAAATATTGGTTATTTTCCAGTTTAGATTAGACTAATCCTTTCTGAACAGGTCACTTCTATTCTAAAATAGATTCCAATTTCCCAAAAATCGAAACCCCTCAACAACATAGTAGCTCTTCAGCCGTTGGTTTTTCTCCGTTAACCTTTTGTTCCTTCCCAGTTGGATTTTGCATTGGGAGTAAACAAGAAAGTATTGCTTTAACGGTTTTATTTTTCATACTCTACCTCACCTCTTAAGTTCACTCTGTACTGCTTTAATCTTTCCCTAAAAATATCATTCCTGCCAATATCTACAATAATGTTTCTCTACTCATTCTCACCTTTAACAACGTGCTTGAAATGTTTCGAGATGTTCTTAATCCTAGCACAGGGAAAGCAACAAACCCTCCTCAATTACCGGACACTCCCCCAGAATCTCCTGTTATTGCCCCTGATAGAAAAGTCCACTGAAGCAATCATTCTACTAAATCTTCTCAAACGCTGCTGAACATAAGAATCATTCCAAGTGTCCAATAATTGACTGTTCTTCCATTTTCCTCAGAGAGACAATCCCCTTCAGCTGTTCTCAAAGCTAAAAAGCATTTTGGTAGAGGAATAGCCACTGGAAAATTTTGAACTTCTTTCTTATCTTTCCTGAGAGCCACACTTCTATATGACTGATATGCTGGATAATATTTCTTTCCAAATCTTCCAGCCATCCTTTCTGTGCGTTATATGTGACCTTAATAATATTATGCCTAAAAGCAGATCTTTTTTACGAAACCTTCTGTTACCTTTCATTACCTACAGAAAATGTTAAAAATGAAATATATATATATATATACATACAGGTATTAAACATAGAAAAATTAAACAAAATCAACCATTTAGCTAATTAAATTAATAAAAATATTCCTCTTCAATAAAGTCCGAGAAGAAAATAGTCTTCTCCAGAGCTGAAAATGTGTATGATTCTCCGGATGAAGGTACACCTCCTTATTTTTATTAATTAATTTTACAAAACAAAAAAAACTTCTACAGTGTAATAAATGAAACCTTTTAAAACAAAAATAGACATTTCGGGGTTTTTTTTGCAAACCACACTTAAACAAGTATTTTTTAAAAATGTTCGTTTGAAAGAAAATCGTGAGACATTTTGGGTGTTTTGTTTGGTTTTGAATGTTAATAAAACAAAATAGAAATAATTAAGTTAAATTAATAAACTATAATATCAACTGCAAAAAGACAATATTAAGTATATAACTGCCTGCAATCCCAGGAGCAGCTAGAAGATCCATGCTGCTCTAAGAATAATTTTTGAAAATGTTGTACAATATGAAGAAAAGTGGGCATATAATTTAATAATTTGTTTCCAGTTCAAGGTAGACGACGGTATGATTTTATCTTCTGCTGTGAGTTAAGATATAGAATTTAGTTGAATCTTTATCCTCATCACTCCAACTATTTCAAACAAAATTATGAATCTGTCTCTATCGTAGTGACGGAAACATCCTTCAGCTCTGACTATTGCAGGGAACGACACAAAGAACATTATCCAGGTCCACGTGGAACTCAAATATTGCAGTGAAAGCCATCTAAAGCTAATCCAATACTAATTACGTACAAGCTTAATTAATAAAACATACAGAGGAACATCGTATAAAAGTCGACTTCAGCTCCATATCCAAAATAAAATTTGTGGCTCCCTCGTAAAAACGAACTCAACTGCATCACGCTGTAAATTCACCAAAATAGGGAAAAAAAGAGAATGGAATTCTCGATGCTTTCCCTGTGAACAACATCTGAAAAACAGGATAAATTCAAGGCTTAGTTGTGAACTTCATAAACGATGATGGTGAGAATGGGAGGGATGGAGTTTGGAGGGAATGGTACATAATGTTGTGGATGATACAAAGATGATATGGTGGTTCACAGTGAGGAGGAACGTGTGCGGGTACAGGAGGGTATAAACCGGTTCTTCAGGTGGACAGATCAATCGCTGATGAAATTTACTCGAAGGCTCAATAATAAGGAAATAATTCATTGAACTGAATTCATTGAAATAATACACTTTTGTTTCCATTCCACTCGTCATTGTGCTCTAACACAGACATATTTTCCTAATATGATCCAAAGACCAATATTTGCCCGTTCCTTGACATGCCTAGACCTATAGAAAGAATTAAAAGGGACTTACCTGGGGACTCGGGCCTCCATTTTCTGAGTGGTGTGAGGGAGGAGCGAACGACTTCTGGGAAGTCATATATTTGTGTGGTTGCGTTACTCGAAACACTACATGGGTAGTGTCTCCCACCCATCTCCTCCTCTGACCAAAAAAAATACTTCTGTGCGCCAGCTTGGTAAGGTAGTGAATTTATTTTTTATTCCTTATTTTTCAACAGTCTCTTCGGGAATTTAGAATCATGGGAATAGAGGTGAGGGCAGTTGAATGTTCCTCCTGCAGAATGTGGGAGGTAAGAGTCACCACTCGCATCCCTGCTGATGACATCTGCAGGAAGTGCATCCAACTCCAGCTCCTCGAAAACCGCGTTCGGTAATCGGAGCTGGAGCTGCATGAACTTCGGATCATTCGGGAGGCAGATGGAGTTATTGAGAGGAGTTACAGGGAGGTAGTCACTCCTCAGGTACAAGAAAAAGGTAAATGGGTTACAGTCAGGGGATGGAAAGGGAACCGGCAGGCAGTGCAGGGATCACCTGTGGCAATCCACCTCAACAATAAGTATACCATTTTGGATACTGTTGGGGGGGGGCTTACCAGGGGAAAGCAGTGGGGCACGGGGCTCTGGCACAGAGTCTGTCCCTGCTGCTCAGAAGGGAAGGAGAAGAGGAGCAGAGCAGTTGTCATTGGGGACTCCATAGTTAGGGGGACAGATAGGAGGTTCTGTTGGGACGAGAAAGACTCACGGTTGGTGTGTTGCCTCCCAGGTACCGGGGTTCTTGATGTCTCTGATCGTATTTTTGGGATCCTTAAAGGGGAGGGGGAACAGCCCCAAGTTGTGGTCCACATCGGCACCAATGACATAGGTAGGAAGAGAGATGGGGATTTAAGGCAGAAATTCAGGGAGCGAGGATGGAAGCTTAGAGCTAGGATGAACAGAGTTGTCTCTGGTTTGTTGCCCGTACCACGTGCTAGTAAGGCGGGGACCAAGGAGAAAGAGGAATTGAACATGTGGCTACAGGGATGGTGCGGGTCGAAGGGTTTTGGCTTCTTGGATAATTGGGGCTCTTTCTAGGGTCCGTGGGACCTCTACAAGCAGAATGGACTTCATCTGAACCACAGGGGTACCAATATCCTGGGGTGGGGGTGGGGATGGAATTCACTAAGACTATCGTTGGGTTTAAGCTAATCCAGCTGGCGGATGGGAACCAAAATTGTAGTTCGAATATAGAAAAGGTTGAGTGTAGGGAGGTCCAAAATCAAGTTTCAGGAATGCAAGATGGCACCGGCAAGCAAGAAGTTGGTTTGAAGTGTGTCTACTTCAATGCCAGGAGCATCCAGAATAAGGTGGGTTAACTTGCACCATGGGTTGGTACCTGGGACTTCAATGTTGTGGGCATTTCGGAGACATCGTTAGAGCAGGGACAGGAATGGCTGTTGCGGGTTCGAGGATTTAGATCTTTCAGTAAGAACAGAGAAGATGGTAAAAGAGGGGAGGTGTGGCATTGTTAGTCAATGACAGTATTACAGTCGCAGAAAGGATGTTTGGGGAATCGTCAACTGAGTTAGAATGGGCTGAGGTTAGAAACAGGAAAGGAGATGTCATCCTGTTGGGAGTTTTCTATAGACTTCCGAATAGTTCCAGAGATATAGCGGACGGGATAGTAAAGATGATTCTTGATAGGAGTGAGAGAGACAGCGTAGTTGTCATGGGGACTTCAACTTTCCAAATATTGACTGGAACACTGTAGTACGAGTAATATAGATGGGTCAGTTTTTGTCCAGTGTGTGCAGGAGGGCTTCTTGCTAGTGTATATAGACAGGCCAACAAGGGGCGAAGCCACATTAGATTTACTAATGGGTAATGAACCCGGCCAGGTGTTAGTAAAGGACATAGGTGAGCACTTTGGTGATAGCGATCACAATTCTGTTATGTTTTCTTTAGTGATTGAAAGGGATAGGTGTATACCGCTGGGCAAGAGTTACAGCTGGGAGAAAGGCAATTACGATGAGATTAGGCAAGATTTAGGAAGCATAGGATGGAGAAGGAAATTGCCCGGGATGGACACATTAGAAAAGTGGAGCTTATTCAAGGAACAGCTCCTGAGTGTCCGAGATAAGTACACAGAACATAGAACAATTCAGCACAGAACAGGCCCTTCAGCCCACGATGTTGTGCCGAACATTTGTCCTAGCTTAAGCACCCATCCATGTACCTATCCAATTGCCGCTTAAAGGTCACCAATGATTCTGACTCTGTCACTCCCACAGGCAGCGCATTCCATGCCCCCACCACTCTCTGGGTAAAGAACCTACCCCTGACATCCCCCCATACCTGCCACCTTTCACCTTAAATTTATGTCCCCTGGTAAATCTTCTCTGCACCCTCTCCAAAGCTTTCACATCTTTCCTAAAGTGAGGCGACCAGAACTGCACACAATACTCCAAATGTGGACTAACCAAGGTCCTGTACAGCTGCAACATCAGTTCACGACTCTTCAATTCAATCCTTCTGCTAATGAACGCTAATACACAATAAGCCTTCTTAAAGATCTATCCACCTGAGTGGCAACTTTCAAAGAGCTATGAACATAGAAACCAAGATCCCTCTGCTCCTCCACCTTACTAAGAACCCTACTGTTAACCCTGTATTCCGCATTCTTATTTGTCCTTCCAAAATGGACAACCTCACACTTGACAGGGTTGAACTCCATCTGCCACTCCTCAGCCCAGCTCTGCATCATATCTAAGTCCCTTTGTAGCCAACAACAGCCCTCCTCACTATCCACAACCCCACCAATCTTCGTATCATCTGCAAATTTACTGACTCACCCTTTGACTCCCTCTTCCAAGTCATTAATAAAAATTACAAACAGCAGAGGACTCAGAACTGATTCCTGTGGAACTCCACTTGTACCTGGGCTCCAGGCTGAGTATTTCCCATCTACCACAACTCTCTGACTTCAACCGGTTAGCCAGTTTTCTATCCAACTGGCTAAATTTCCCTCTATCCCATGCCTCCTGACTTTCTGCATGGAGAACCTTATCAAATGCCTTATTAAAATCCATGTACACTACATCCACTGCTCTACCCTCATCCACATGCTTGGTCACCTCCTCAAAGAATTCAATAAGACTTGTAAGGCAAGACCTACCCCTCAAAAATCCGTGCTGGCTGTCCCTAATCAAGCAGCGTCTTTCCAGATACTCATAAATCCTATCCCTCAGTACCATTTCCATTACTTTGTTTACCACAGAAGTAAGACTAACAGGCCTGTAATTCCCGGGGTTATGCATATTCCCTTTTTTGAACAGGGGCACAACATTTGCCACTCTATAGGCCCCTGGTACCACACCCGTTGATAGTGAAGACGAAAAGTTCATTGCCAACGACTCTGCAATTTTCTCTCTTGCTTCCCACATAATCCTAGGATATATCCCATCAGGCCCGGGGGACTTGTCTATCCTCAGGTTTTTCAAAATGCTCTACACATCTTCCTTCCTAAAAAGTATCTCCTCTAGCTGACTAGTCCGTTTCATACTCTCCTCTTCAACAATACGGTCCCTATCAGGCAGGAAGGAAGCTGTAGTGCGCGGGAGCCGTGGTTTCCGAAGGGAGTGGAATCTCTGTTTAAGAGGAAGAAGAAGGCTTATGTTAGGATGAGATGTGAAGGCTCAGTTAGCGTGCTTGAGGGTTACAAGGTAGCCAGGAAAGACCTAAAGAGAGAGCTCAGAAGAGGCAGGAGGAGACATGAGAAGTTGTTGGCGTATAAGTTCAGGGTAACACTTAAGGCTTTCTATCGGTATTTAAGGAATAAAAGAATAACGAGTGTAAGATTAGGGCCAATCACGGATAACAGTGGGAGGTTGTGTGTGGAGTCACAGGAGATAGGGAAAGCACTAAATGAATATTTTTCGACAGTATTCACTCTAGGAAACGACAATGTTGTCGAGGCAAATAGAGAGGTGTGATTGAGACTAGGTGTGATTGAGGTTCAAAAGGAAGAGGTATTAGAAATCCTGCAGAGTATGAAAATAGATAAGTTCCCTGGGCCGGATGGGATTTATCCTGGGAACCTCTGGGAAGCCAGGGAGGAGATTGCGAGCAGAAGACTCGAGGATAGCAAATCTGGTTCCCCTGTTCAAGAAGGGGAGTCGTGACAACCCTGGTAATTATAGACCAGTGAGCCTTACTTCAGTTGTTGGTAAAGTGTTGGAAAACTTTATAAGAGCTTTGAGTTATAATCATCCAGAAAAGACTAATTTGGTTAGGGATAGTCAGCACGGTTTTGTGAAGGGTAGGTCGTGCCTCACAAACCTTATTGAGTTCTTTGAGAAAGTGACCAGACAGGAAAAATGAAAGCAAAACGGTTGATGTGGTGTATATGGATTTCAGCAATCGTTCAATAAATTTCCCCACAGTAGGCTATTGTCCAAAATGCGGAGTAATGGGATCGTGGGAGATATAGCAGTTTGGATCAGTAATTGGCTTGCTGAAGAAAGACAGAGCGTGGTAGTTGATGGGAAATGTTCATCCTGGAGTCCTGTTACTAGTGGTGTACCGCAAGTGTCGGTGTTGGGTCCACTGCTGTTCGTCATTTTTATAAACGACCTGGATAAGGGCGTAGTAGGGTGGTTTAGTCAATTTGCAGATGACACTAAGGTCGGTAGATTTGTGGATAGTGACGAAGTATGTTGTAGGTTACAGAGAGACATAGATAAGCTGCAGAGTTGGCCTGAGAGGTGGCAAATGGAATTTAGTGTGGACAAATGTGAGGTGATTCATCTTGGTTCGAATAAACGGAATGCAAAGTAATGGACTAATGGTAAGATTATTGGTCGTGTAGATGAGTAGAGAGATCCAGGTACACAGATCCTTGAAATTTGCCACCCAGGTTGGCAGGGTTGTTAAGAAGGCATAGAGTGTTTTAGCTTTTATTAATAGAATAATCGAAATCTGGAACCATGAGGTTATACTACAGCTGTAAAGAACTCTTATTGTGTACTTGGAGTATTGTGTACTATTCAGGTCACCACATTATGAGGAGGATGTGGAAACTTTGGTAATGGTGCAGAGGAGATTTAATAGGATGTTGCCTGGTATGGAGGGTAGGTCTTAAGAAGAAAGTCTGATGGACTTGAGGCTGTTTTCATTGGAGAGAAGAATGTTCAGAGTTGGCACAATAGAAACATATAAAATGATCAGAGGGTTAGATAAGGTGGACAGGGAGAGCCTTTTTCCAAGTATGATAACGGCGAGCACGAGGGGGACTAGCTTTAAATTAAGGAGTGATAGATATAGGACAGATGTCAGAGGTAATTTCTTTGCTCAGAGAGTAGTAAGGTTATGGAATGCTTTGCCTCCAACGGTAGTAGATTCGCCAAATTTAAGTCGTTATTGGACAAGCATATGGACGTAGTGTAGGTGAGATGGGCTTCATATGGAATAGTGTAGATTAGCTGGGTGTCAGATCGGTATGACAGGTCAGCGCAACATCGAGGGCCGAAGGGTCTGTACTGCACTGTTATGTTCTATGTGCTATGACTTATATCCACTTCACATCTTCCTTTTCTAACCAATTCAATGTTTGTTTTTTCCCACAATACCTTCAACACATTTTTCATAAGATATAGATTATGGACACTTTCTAACAGAATTGATAACATAATATTTTTACTCAATATCTAACCTATAAATTTGCAACAATGCTGAACTGTTTTGTTGTCCCATCACCCAGCTCCCAGACTGCAGTTGCAGCAAATAGCCATTAAATCTCAAATGAATTGCCAAGTCTTTACTTCTGATCTAAGTGGCCATTTGTCCCTTTATTATGAAATGGGCATATTAATTACAGACTGTCTGTCTGACTGTAACATTTTGATGTGGATTACTCCAGGCAATTAATCATCAGGAGGTAAGAACAGCGATAGACCAGCTGGTTGCCAGGCCTGCTGTGGGAATCAACAAGGCCTGATTGTGGTCTTTTCTCCACATTAATGTCTTGTTCCGGATACACAGAGCAACCTGCATCTCCCTCAACCAAACCTCTCGACTCCTGTGACCCCAGCCACCAACGGTGAATAAAATCCAAAGAACTGTAGAAGATGCAACACAAGAAAATAGAAATTATGAGCGGCGGTAGGAAATTCAACTGTGCAGTTAACCACATTAAACACCATCTGCCAGATATAGCAATCCGCCCCATTTTCTAACCCTACCATTATTCATCTGTAAACTCTTTAGATCCTCGTTACAGCCTGTTTTACCACGTAGTTTAATGCCATCTATGAATTTAGTTGCTACACTCTGTCTCTACTTCCAGCTCATTTGGGCAGATTGTAAACAATTGAGGTCTGAGAACTGAACCCTGCAGCACCTCACTAGTTTCAGTTCGCCAGGGAAAGACCATTTATCCCGATGCTCTGCTTTCTGTTAGTCAGTCAATCCTCTATCCAATTCAATACTCTACCCTTAACCCCTTGGTTCTAACCGCCTAGATCAGTCCTTCAAGCATCACCTTGTCAAATGCCTTCTGAAGTTCAGATATCCAGCAGTTGCTGCATCCCCATTATCCACCTTGCTGCTTACATTCTAAAAGAAGTCTAGCCGGTTTGTCAAGCATAACCTGCCCATCATGAAACTGTGCTGACACTGGTGAATTGATCTTTGTTTTTCCAAGTGTTCAGTTATTTCCTACTTTATGGTTGACTGAAGAAACTTCCCCACTACAGAGGTTAAACTCACTGGTCTACAGTTTGTTTATTTTTGCCTATCTCCTGTTTTATGTACGAGTACTACATTATTAATTTTTCAAGATATCGGTATGGTTCCAGAATTCAAGGATTTTTTCAATATCCTAACTAACACATCCACTATCTCTGCTGTTACATCCTTTAATATGATCGACTGCAGGCCGAGTGTCTGACCTGCCTATAATCCCATCAATGTACTTAATATCTTCTTCCTTGTCATCGTACTTCTATCATGATCCTTTGCAGTTGTTTTAAATTTTGGGAAGAAATTATCTTGCACTGTGAATACAAAAAGTGTTGGTTTTGCCTCTGCCATTTCTGAGTTTCCCATTATTACCTCGCCATTTTCATCCTCTCAGAGGCCAACATTTACTTTCAGCATTTTTAAACCTTTTGCTAATCAGAGAAGTGTTCTTTATCATTTCTTATGTTTTCTCCTCATTTTCCTTCATAGCCATTTTGATTATGTTTTTAGTAACTGTTTGCTGACAATTAAAGTGATTTTCTTTAATTCCTGAAAGGATGAGGGTGTCGCTGGTTAAACAGCACTCATTGTCTGTCCCTAATTGCCCAGAGGGCAGTTAAGCGTCAACCAAATTTGTGTGGGTTTGAAGTCACATGTAGGTCAGACCAGGTAAGGGTGGTGTTTTCCGGTCATAAAAGACATTCATGAACGGTGTCATGGGTGTTTCCAACCATGACCAATGGATTCATTACCATCAATAGACTCTTAATTCCAGGTTCATATTGGATTCAAATTCCACCATCTGCTGTGGTGGCATTTGAAGCCATATCCCCAGAACATGATCTGGATTAGCAGTCACTGATAACACGACCATGCAAGAACCTTCATATTATTGCTGACTTCCTTGTTAAGACATGGATTGCTTTTCAACTTTTTACAATTCCTCTTCCACTCAGGATTCGACTTTATTTGAGGGGTTTTGACTATCTCCCGAAGTAGTTGCCACTCTTCTTCAAATGTCTTGCACTTGAATCTTTTTGACATGTCCACTCATGCCAAGCCCTTTCTCAGGCCAGTAAAATTATCATTGCTCAACACTAAACCTCTCCTATGTGACTCTGTCTTCTCTTTTACAGTCTGAATGTGCAATTCCAAGATGTTGTGGTCACTATTTCTAAGATGATCCTGATACTACAATATGATTTTTCACTCCTTCCTCATTATGTAATGCCAAAGCCAGTTCTCTGTTTGGTTCCATGACATGTTAATCAAAGAAATAATCCATCATATATTCGACGAATCGTTCTTTGAGACTCCCCTTGCCAAATTGATTAATCCAAGCAAATTGCATGCTTACATTCCCATAATCACTTTTGTGCTCTTGTCTCAAGCCATCGTTATTTCCTGGTTCATGCTATTCCCTACTTTGAAAGTAATTTGTTGGGGCGGGGGGGGGGGGGGGGGGGGGGGGGGACGGACAGGTTTTGGGCTGGAAATTCTCCTACCAATAGGTTTCTTTCTTTCAACGTGTTTTATTTCAAACCAGACTGATTCATCAGTTTTGTCACACGTACTAATATCATTTCTTAATACTGCCTTGACATAATCCTTAACCAATACAGGCACTCCACCTGCTGTTCCTTCTTGTGTAAATACTGAGTAGCCTTGGGCATTTAACACCCCAGTCCTGACCTTCGTGTAACTACATTTCAGTCATGCCCACCATGCCGCACCTATTTATACCTGTTTGCGCTATCAGCTCATTCATTTTACTCCAAATACTGCACACATTTAGTTAAAAAAACATTTTAACATAAGTTCTATCGATTTAGCTTTCTCTTTTAATACTTGTGTGCACAGGCGCTCCATCCTTACTTATTGATCCCTGATAATAGTGAGCCTATCTTTTATTCCAAATTGCAACTCACATTTTTAAAACTGTTGTGATTAGTTCCCTTAGCATGTTTATTTGACAAACCTTTACTTTCTGCTCATTTTATGATCTGCTGCTTTGGTTCCCATCCTCCTCGATCATTAGCTTAAATCCAGGATGTTGGGACCCCTCCAGTTAAACTGAACACTTTCCTTTCTGTACAGTTCCCACGTGCACTGAACGCGATCGGAATCATCCAAAAATCAGAAACCCTCCTCCCAAACGAGCTCTTTGTCACATATTCAACTTGACTATCTTCCTCTTCCTTATCTCACTTCCAGATGCCCGGGAGTAATCCCAAGAATATAATCCTGGAGATCCTGCTTTTAAACTCACTCCTAACTCCCCTAACTCCCTTTGCAGGACCTTTCGCTCTTCTTACCTATGTCATTGGTGGCAATGTGAACCACGACCGCTGGCTGTTTACCCTCTCACTTCAATATGCCCTGAGCATGCTCGAAGACATTTTTGATCCTGGCACCCACCACCCTTCTTATGAACAAATCAATGAATCATAGAATCCCAACGGTGAGAAAACAGATCATTTCAAACAGCACGTCCACGCTGACCCTTTGGAAAGTATATGGACCGGAAAGCTGGACAATCTGTCAGAGCTTAGAGAGACAGGAACAGCAATAGAACCTGAAGACACTAATACAGATAGGGAGTATTGCAGACACTGGAGCAGGTTTCTGCTTTAGGGATGGTTGTAGGGGAGTGTAACGTTTACACAGATAGGGGTGTAAAAGCTGGAGAAGGTTATGGAGATGATTACATTCATAGGCAGACTGGAGGAGCTTACATTGACAGGGCGTATGATAGCGACAGGAGATAGTAAGTCTTGTAGAAACTGATCGGGAGAGTCACAAGCATTGGAGTTGGTTCCACAGATCGGGGGTTTTACATGGTCCTGAGAGGATTATGCAGATAGGGAGGTTTGTAGGATGTCCACATTTTCAGAGTGATTCGGGAATGGAAAATGTTACACAGTTAAGGAGGGATGTTGGAGCTGTGCGGGAGGTTTGAAGGGTTTGGGGCTGATAATGGATTGAGGGATATATTTACGCAGAGGGACAGTTTAGATTAGATTCCCTAAAGCATGGGAACGGGTATTCTGCCCAACAAGTCCACACCAACTCTCCAAAGAGTAACTCACCCAGACCCACTTCTCTCTGACAATGCACCTAACACTGCGGACAATTTAGCACGGCCAATTCACCTGACCTGCACATCTTTGGACTGTGAGAGGAAACCGGTGCACCCGGAGGAAACCCATGCAGACACAGGGAGAATGTGCAAACTCCATGCAGACAGTCACCAAACGCTGGTTCCTGGCGCTGTGAGGCACCATTGCTCACCACTGAGCCACGGTGCTGTCCAAATTGCAGAATTACATAAAGAGAGAGTGTTTGAGGTGCTGGGAGGACTGTAGGGAGTGGATGAGCAAACAGAAATATGGAGTTCTGTTGTGGCTTGAAAAGGATCTGGAGGTGTTTACACAGATAAGGAGCTCGGTAGGGATGGGAGAAGGTTACTGTGGTCGTGTGGTGCAATAGGCCAGGAGGCAGGAGTGTGATCGGGCCTGCAGAAAGTTACAGTGATATCATGTTCTCCTGGGGCTTGAGGAAGGTACACAGGTGGGTATTTTGCTCCAGGCTGGAGGATTTCACACAGACGGGGTTACTGTAAGTATTGTACAAGACTACAGAAATAGGGATTATTGTACTGAGTGCAGGATGGGATTATTGTACTGAGTGCGGGATGGGATTATTGTACTGAGTGCAGGATGGGATTATTGTACTGAGTGCGGGATGGGATTATTATACTGAGTGCGGGATGGGATTATTGTACTGAGTGCGGGATGGGATTATTGTATTGACTGCAGGCTGGGATTACTGTACTGACTGCAGGATGGGATTATTGTACTGAGTGCGGGATGGGATTATTGTGCTCAGTGTAGGCTGGGATTATTGTACTGAGTGCGGGATGGGATTATTGTACTGAGTGCGGGATGGGATTATTGTACTGAGTGCGGGATGGGATTATTGTACTGGGTGCAGGATGGGATTATTGTACTGAGTGTAGGCTGGGATTATTGTACTGAGTGCGGGATGGGATTATTGTGCTGAGTGTAGGCTGGGATTATTGTACTGAGTGCGGGATGGGATTATTGTACTGGGTGCAGGATGGGATTATTGTACTGAGTGTAGGCTGGGATTATTGTACTGAGTGCGGGATGGGATTATTGTGCTGAGTGTAGGCTGGGATTATTGTACTGAGTGCGGGATGGGATTATTGTACTGGGTGCAGGATGGGATAATTGTTCTGAGTGCGGGATGGGATTATTGTACTGAGTGCAGGCTGGGATTATTGTACTGAGTGCGGGATGGGATTATTGTACTGAGTGCAGGATGGGATTATTGTACTGGGTGCAGGATGGGATTATTGTACTGGTTGCAGGATGGGATTATTGTACTGGGTGCAGGATGGGATTATTGTGCTGAGTGTAGGCTGGGATTATTGTACTGAGTGCGGGATGGGATTATTGTACTGAGTGCGGGATGGGATTATTGTACTGAGTGCAGGATGGGATTATTGCACTGAGTGCGGGATGGGATTATTGTACTGAGTGCGTGCTGGGATTATTGTACTGAGTGCGGGATGGGATTATTGTACTGAGTGCAGGATGGGATTATTGCACTGAGTGCGGGATGGGATTATTGTACTGAGTGCGGCTGGGATTATTGTACTGAGTACAGGATGGGATTATTGTACTGAGAGCAGAATGGGATTGTTGTACTGAGTGTGGGATGGGATTACTATACTGAGTACAGGATGGGCTTATTGTACTGAGAGCAGGATGGGATTATTGTACTGAGTGCAGGATGGGATTATTGTACATGAAAGAAGTGAAACTATCACTGTATTCTAACAGATGAAAGGCTTAACAGACAATCAATTTTTCAATGTATAATTTCAGTTACATTACACTGTAAATATTTGCGATAAATTCTGTGTGTGAGGATTGAGCCCTCTACTATCACCTGATGAAGGAGTGTCGCTCCGAAAGCTAGTGTGCTTCCAATTAAACCTCGAGGTAAAAGCAATGACTGCAGATGCTGGAAACCAGATTCTGGATCAGTGGTGCTGGAAGAACACAGCAATTCAGGCAGCATCCGAGTACAGGCAAAATCGACGTTTCGGGAAGGGCTTTTGCCCGAAACGTCGATTTTGCCTGTCCTCGGATGCTGCCTGAATTGCTGTGCTCTTCCAGCACCACTGATCCAGAATTCCAATTAAACCTGTTGGACTAAAACCTGGTGTTGTGAGATTTTTATCCTTGAGGGAGACCTGCTTTCCCCTCTGTTTTACTGATCATCACTAAGACAGCACATGCCTGGATTGCTAACTGTCAACTTCCTATATTGACACAGGAAGGCTCAGTACAGCAGAGATGAAAATTAACAAGAGGGTGTGGATTGAGCCTGGGACAAATATTGTTCTGTGTTCGTTCTTCAACATTGTATCTATGTCATGTCTTCTGGACCAAAGTTCAATCCCTTAAATACATTCTGCTCTGTTCACTGTGAGTGATCTTACCTAACTGCAGGATTTACTGAAGGCTCCAGATCTCACTCTCCATCTCTCCCTGGCTGACAAACTGTCTTCAGTGTGGTGATGGACGAAACAGCAGTTGGGAGTTCTGCTGAGTCAGGAGCATCCTGAGCACCTACAGAAGACAGAGGATAAGACAGAATGGGAAATTAGACTGATGCAGTGAGGGTTACACATGAAGAAAGCCACTGAGTCCCACAGAGATCTGAAAAATCCCAGTCTCCATCCATGGTCTGTGCTGCTGTGTCTCCCTGGAGTGGAGAATTCTGTTGGCTCATGATCTGGAGTAGCTGCAAAAGGTGCAGTCAGCGGCAGCAATTAGACCCTCACAGTGACAGATACCACATGGAGTGAGACTGTGTGATATCACCAGAGTGCAGGATGGTATCACGATCAAACCACGGTCACGAAGAAGGTGCACTGGGATCGGTACGCATGGATGAGCGAGCTATCAGTGGGCCAGGCAATGGCCTAGTGTTACTCTCACCCAACTGTTCATCCAGAATTTAATGCTGGTAGCATCTGACTGCTTAATACCCTTTAAGTAAGGAAATCTGTTATGGGCTGCCGGTCTGGCCTACATAGGAATCCAGACCCAGAGCAAGGAGGTTGACTCAACTGCCCACTGGAATGACCTGGTAAGCCACTCAGCTCAAGGGCAGCTCGGGGGTGGGAATGAAATGCTGGCCAGCCAGAGACAGCAACATCCTACGAGTGAATTAAAAACAACCGTGCTGGGAGAATTGGCCTGGCCAATCATATTGGCAGATTTATGGACAGGGCTTTAAACTGACAGAGAGGATGCAGGGACAGGGTTCAGGTGAACCCTGTCCAAATATAAAAGGTGACGCATCAGAACAGCATGGGGATGTGACTGAAGACAAGCAGAAGGGAACAGGAAGGCACAGAGTTTAACTAAAACTGTACATCAGTGAATTAGGCTATGACAGGACATTCTGGGAAAAAAGTCAATTACAGTTTTTTTTTGGAATTGTCAAAGTATCAGCAATAACTTGTGACACAGGGATAAATATGATTTGGTCACCAGAAATATGTGGTTACTGCAGAAACTGTGCTGTACTGTTCTGTGTTCCAAACAGGGAGGGTTACAATGGCAGGAAGAGGTTACAGGAGGCTGGAGAGGATGGAATCGGAAAGAATAGACACAATTAGAAAGGTTTGCTCGGAGTGCCAGCGGTAACAGATACACTAATGGCCTGATCTGAAGCAGATGATCCAGACTGGGATGGATGTGGGGTTTGGAGGTGGTTTCACAGGGAGGGAGGACAATAGAGGCTACAGGAGGTTACAGAAATGCAGAGAGCTGTATGGCCTGCAGGAGTTCATGGAGATGGGGAGGTTGGGAGGGATGGTCCAGTTTACAGGGATAAGGATGTTGGTCGAATGGAATAGTTTACCCAGTCAGGAATGTATTAGGCGAATCGACCAGATTACAGTGATAAAGTGGTTGTATAGATTGGAGGAACAAATAGAGATATGGAGGGTAGTCATGGCTGAAGATGTTTACAGATACAGGAAAGTTTAGGCTCTGCAGATTATTTGGATATGGAGGTTGTGGAGTCCGACAGATTTTCCAGAATGGCAGTAATTTTAGTTGGAAAACAGTTTCACAGATGAGGGAGCATTAGTAACTATCTCCAGAATGGTCAAAATTGGAAGGGTTGTAGGGGATTTTCCCTCCACACTAACAGGGACATACTAGATTATTGAGATCACACTTTGAAAAACCTCCCATTTTCCAGTTATTCCTTTTCCTTCAAACATACCGACCCATGATTTGGACGTGCCGGTGTTGGACTGGGGTGGGCAAAGTTAAAAACCACACAACACCAGCTGCAGGTGCAATAGGTCTATTTAGAGGCACTCGCTTTCGAAGTGCTGCTTCTTCATCAGGTGGTTGTGGAGCACAGTCATAAGACACAGAATTTATAGCAACAGGATGGCAGTGTCATGGAATGAAATATTAAACAGGTTTTGATTAAGTCTTTAATCTTTTAGAATGATCATCAGAGCATGTAAATCAAGCGCTTCCAAACACAGAGGGTCCTCGATTATCCAAACATCAATTATCTGAATATCGGATTATCCAAATGAGATCTCGAGGTCCCGATAGAAACATTACATCAAAGAGCTTATTCAACCCTGATTGTATTTTTTTTTGTTCACACTGATTAAAACAGATCTCGGCTCACAGAAATCCTGTCGAGAACAGTCCTGGACATTGAGCCCCGGTACCATCTCCAAATGACTGACCTCCCACCCTCTCTGGCTCTCCCCACACTTAGCCTAGAGTTCTACATAGGGGTAAATCCTAACCCCCCGCTTCCCTAGATATTCTCTCGAACATTGTCCTGTACAGTGCAGATGTGGAACTTTTCGCAATGTTGCAGTAAAACGTTGTGTGCATGGCTATGTGTGCATGTGTGTGTGCATGCGCTATTAGAGACTTAATCCACCAAAGGCAGCAGCTGTCTTACTGTTGGTATCCACTCCGGCTGCCCAGGAAGGGGAGGAGATGACGGGTGCAGGGGCGCCCAAGTGGCGGGACCATCGGGGGTATGGGCGCAACGGTGGGTGGGGCGGGCGGGGTGGCAGTGTTGGTCAGGTGTGGGACTGGAGGGGCACTGTTGGAGGCAGTGTTTGACAGGTTTTGGGCGGGCTCAGTGTGGTGTTGGATAGGTTTGGGGGCAGGGGCAGGTGCCGAGTGGAGGGTGGCTTTGGACAGTTTTGATGGCGGGGGCAGGCTGGGTCGCTGTTGGATGAGTTTGTGTCTGGCGGGGAGGGCGACGTTTAGGGGTGGGTGATGATGGGGTTGAAGGGTATGGGAGCGAGCAGCGGGGTGTTTTGGGGGGCTGACGGGGCAAGAGGGCTCACGCATGGTTTGGTGCTGCCTAGTCACCTCAACGGGGACTAGACATTACCGAAAACTCCAAGCCCGAGAGGAAAGGCATTGAATGGATTTATTGAATCATCAATTATCTGAATAAACTATTGCCTGCCCATCTTGTTCAGATAATCGAGGTTCCTGTGTAAACCAGCTGGATGATAACCTGGTGTTGTGTGATTGTTACCTTCACCCTGCTCGATCCTTCTGAATGTCCCCAGTATTGGCCCTGTTCCAGTTTAAGACCTTAATCTGTGGACTTGTCTGATCTTTCTCCATAACTATATGCAAACAAAGACAGTTGTGGTCACTGGACCCAAAGTGCTCTCCGACTGACACTTCAGTCACTTGCCTGACCTCGGTTTCTGAGGGGAGGTCCAGTGTTGCATCCGCCTGAGTAGTGTAGAGCCTTCTACAGCTTGGTTTAGGAAACTTTCTTCAACATATTTGACAAATTCCACCCCATATGGTCCTTTTACACTCTGGGTGACCCAGTCAATCTAGGAGAAGTTAAAATCTCCAACCAATGCTACTCTATTATTTTTATAGGTACTTGCAATCTCACTACACATTTTCTCCTCTCGTACCCGCTGGCTATTTGGGGGTCTAATACACGATCCTAGCAGACTCACCATCCCTTTTTTGTTTCTAACTTTTAAATATATGGCCTCATTTGAGGATCGCTTAACAATATTGTCTCTAAGCACTATTGTAATGTCGTCCCTAATCAAAGGGACAACTCCCCCTCCTCACCTACTTGTCCTTCTGTCACACCTGTAGTTTCTGTATCCTGGAACACTGAGCTGCCAGTCCTGCCCTTCTCTCAGCCATGTTTCTGTTCTGGCTATAATATCCCAGTCCTCAGAGCTAATCCATGGTCTGAACTTGTCTGCCTTACCAGTCAGGCTTTGTGCGTTGTAATTAATGCCTTTTAAACTAGAAGTCTTTTCCCTCCCTATACTGTGCCCGGATATCCTGGATAGGAAACTTGCTCTTGATGGCTGATGCATTTTCCCCTGACTAGTTGATGGCCCCTGTCTTATTCAGAGTCTCAACTCCCTGCCAAACTAGTTTAAATGTTGCCCGGGTAACACTAGCAAATCTCCTCCCAGGGATACTGGTGCCCCTCTGCATCCAGTGCCATCCATCTCCCTGGTACAGGTCACCTCTACCCCAGAAGAGATCCCAATGACCCAAGAACTGAAAACCCTGCCCTCTACATCAGCTCCTCAGCCACACATCCATCTGGCCTACCTTTCTATTTCTATCCTCACTGGCACGTGGCACTGGGAGTAATCTGGAGATCATTAACGTCAATATTCTGCTTTTTTAACTTCTTACCTAACTCCCTGTACTCATTCCACAGGACCCCATCCCTTTGTCTATCTTTGTCATATGGGCCGATGTGCACAATGACCTCTGGCAGTTCCCCTTCCACCTTCAGAATGTTCAGTAACCGCTCAGAGACACCCTTGACCCCAGTACCCGGGAGGCAGCACATCATCCTGGGGTCTCTTCTGCAGCCACACAGTCTCCTGTCTGTCCACCTCACAACTGAGTCTCCCATCAGTATTGCGCTCATTAGAGAGGGTCTGGGAAACAGAGACAAGGAGGAACTCCCTACAATTTGGTGCATATTAGAAAAGTGGAGAATTTTAAAGTGATGCAGTGAGAACGCAGGGTCGGTGTGTTCCTTGAAGAGTGAATAGTAAAGGCAGCAAGTCCAGGGAATACTGATCAAGTGATATCGTGAGTTCGATAAAAAAAGTACAGTGCAATAAAACCAGGTGAGGCTCTTCACAAGTATAGAGAGTGCAAAGGGATTGTGGAAAATGAGGGGAATACAATAGTAATGAAATATATTTGGCAGGTATGATTGTGGAAAAGCCACAGTTACTTTATCCGCATCGTGAGAGTAAGAGGATTCCCAGCGAAAGAGGGAGGCCTGTGAGAAACCAAGGGGACAATCTGTGCATGGAGCCAGAAAAAGCAGGTGAGGTATTCAATGAATACTTCCCATCTGTATTCACACAGGAGAAAGACATTGTAGCCGGGGATTTTAGTTGGGTTTGTGAGGTTCAAGTATATGTTAAGATCAATAAGGAGGAGGTATTAAATAGTTTCACAGGCATAAAGGTGGAGAAATCCCCAGTACCCATTGAAATGTATCCCAGGATGCTATGGTAAGGGAGGAGACTTCTGGGGCCCTGATCGATATATTTAATACTTTGCTGGCCAGAGGTGAAGTGCCGAATGACTGGAGGATCGTTAATGTGGTTCCTTTGTTCAAGAAGGGCAGTAGGAATAGGCCAGGTAATTACAGAGCAGATAGTCTGACAGCAGGGGGAGGGAAATTGGGAACAATTCTGAGGGACAGGCTGAATCAATAACTGGAAAGGCAGGGATCGATTAGTGATAGTCAGCATGGATTTGGAAGAGGAAGATAATGTCTGATGAAATATGCTGAAGTTTCTTTGAAATTACGATTGACGGTATTGATGAGGGCAGTGCAGATGTGTTTTACATGGACTTCATTTAGGCCTTTGACAAGGTCCCAAGTGGAAGGCTGGTCCAAAAGGGAAGAGCCCATGGGATCCAAGGCAAGTTGGCAAATTGGATCCAAAATTGTTGGAGGGTTGGTTTTCTGATTGAAAGCCTTTGCCCAGTGGGTGTAACACAGGGATCTGTGCAGGAACCATTGTTGTTCATTATGGGCATTAATCACTCGGATGTGAAAGCAGAAGGTATCATTAGTCGGTTTGCAGATGACACGAAAGGTGAGGGTGTTGTCCACAGTGAGGGGGATGGTCTCAGGCTACAGTCTGAAGGTTGAGGCTAGGACAGAATTTTAAGTGAGTCATTTCAATTGACAAGGCAGGCAAGAGCACAGCAGGCAATGGCGGAAACCTGATCAATTAAGCTGCATTTACTTTAATGTAAAAGGACTAAAGGTTAAACAGATGAATGCATGGCATGGATGGGAGCATGGGACAGGGAGCTGAGGAGGGGCAGGACAGGCAGCTCAATGTTCCAGGGACAGATGCTACAGGAAGGATAGAAGGGGAGGCAAGAGAGGAGGGGGATTGGTGTGTTTAATCAGTGAAAACATCACTGCAGCGCTTCGAGAGGATATTCCGGGGGATCGCCCATGGAAGCTGTATTAGTAGAACTGAGAAATACGGCTGGATGATCAGTTTGATATGACGGCACTACAGGCCCGCAGTAGTCAATGGGAAATTGAGCAGCAAATATGTCGGAGATCTCAAATATCTGTAAGAATGATAGGGTTGTAATGGTCGGGGATTTTAACTTTCTAAACCTAGATTGGGACTGCCATAATATTCACAGCTTGGATGGGAGGAATTTGTTCAGTGTGTTCAAGAAAACTGTCTCAGTCAATCAGTCCGACTGGAGAAAGGGATGAAATCTGACCTCCCTTCGGGAAACAAGGAAGAGGAAGGGGTTGAAGCGTTTGTGGCGGGGGGATCTTTGGCAAAGTCACTACAATCTATTAGTTTGAAAATAGCGATGAAAAAGAACAGGCCTGGTCCACAAGTTAACGATCAACATTGACCTTGCACCAGTCCAGAAGTTATTAGGCAAGACTGTCCAAAAGTCTTGGAGACTATTTGAAAGTAAAAGGACGTCGGGCAAATGGGATTCTTTCAAAAGAGAGATAAATTAAGATTTCAGGGCCAGCATATTCCTTTTAGTGTGAAGGACAATGCTGACACAAGTGAGAAACACTGGATGACTTGGGATATTGAGGTTCTGGTAAAGACAAAAGGGGACACATGTCATATACAACCAGCTGGATTAAGTCAAGTACTTGAAGAACATTGTGGGTGTAGTAATACTCTTAAGAGGGAAACCATGAGGGCCTAAAGGGGAACTGACGGAACTTTGGCAGAGAAGGTTCAGGAAAATCCAGAGATATTCGACAAGTATATTAACAACAGAGGATTAACTCGGGACAGAATGTGACTCCTTAAACATGAATGAAGCCATCCGTGTGTGAACCCACAGGAAATAGCTGAGATCCGAAACAAACAATTCACGTCAGAACTTACTGTGGGAGAAACACTAGGGAAGCAGGGAAATAAACAGGGATGTTTTCAAACAAATTCACATTGGAGAACAGGAGGTGCTGAAGGTTTTCAAACACATTAAAATTAGACAACTCCCTGGGAACTAATCAAGTATACCCCAGGACATTGGGGTAAGTTAAGGAAGAAACTTCAATGATATTTCTATCACTGACACCCACGGGTAGTGATCTCAGAGCCTGGAGGTTGCTTAATGTTGTGCCAGTATTTAGGAAAGGCTGCGACAGAAAGTTAGGGACAAAAACACCAATTAGCTTGATGTCAGTGGTGCAAATGCTGTTGGAAGCGAATCCGCGGGACAGGACTTCCATGCATTGGGAAAGGCAATGATTGATTAGGGATAATCAGCATAGCTTTGTGCATGCAAAGTCGTGTCTCTCAAACTTGATAGAGTTTGTTGAAGAGGTGACCAAGAAGATGGATGAAGGCAGAGCAGTAGACGTTGTCTATCCTGACTTCAGCAAGGCCTTTGACAGGGTTTAGCCTGGTGCACTGGTTACTAAGGTTAGATCACATGGGATCAGGGAGAGCAAGCCAAACAGACACAAAATGGGATTGACAGTACGAGACAGAGGGTAGTGGGAGAGGGTTGTTGTGCAGACTGGGGGCCTCTGACCAGCGGTGTGCCATAAGGATCGGTGCAGGGTCCACACATGTGCATTATTGACATAAACGAGAATATATGAATTATTGTTAGTAAGTTTGTGGATAGTATAATAAGTGTTATAGTGGGCAGTGAATACAGTTAACAAAGGTGATCTTAACCAACTGAGCCAGTGGGTTAAGAAATGAAAGATGGAGCTGAATTCAGGTATTGGATTTTGTTAAGACAAACCAGGGACGACGAACACAATTAATGGCAGAGCTCTGTGCAGTGATGTCAAACGGAGAGAGACCAAGGGCTGCAGTTACATTGTTCCATGGAAGTGGCATCACAGGTGGACAGGGCAGGGAAAATGGATTTGACACACTAGCCCTCGTGGGTCAGAGCATTGAAAACATGAGTTGGTCCATCATGATTCGGCTGTATCAGACATTGCTGGGACTCCAGTTGGAGTACTGTGTGGAATTCCGATCCTCCTGCTTTAGGAAGCATATTCTGAAACTGTAAATGGAGCAAAGATTGACGAAGATGTTACTGATACTGGAGAGTTTGACAGAAACAGAGAGGCTCGATAAACTGCAAAGCAACATGGGTGGAATGAGATAGATATGGCAGATAAAGTTAAGGAGAATCCAAAGAGATTTTACAGCATACAAGTACAAAAAAGCTACTAGAGTGACAATAGAGCCCCTCAAAGATCAATAAGGCCATTCATGTGTGGAACCACAGGAGATGGGCGCGACCCGAAATGAATATTTCATGTCAGAACATACTGTGGACAAAGATTAGGAAACAAAAGGAAATAAATAGTGATGTCTTGAAAAGAGCCCCCATTACAGAAGAGATGGTGCTGGAGGTCTTAGCACACAAAGGTAGAGAAAGCCCTAGGTCCTGAACAAGTGTATCCCAGAACATTGTGGCAAAGTTGTCGTGGGGGCCGTGACAGAAATATTTGTATCATTATCCTTCGCATTTCCATTGGGTGTAGGTGGCTGAGGGGTGGCTTTATAAAGGTTTATAAAAACATGAGGGGTATATATAGGGTCAATAGTGAAGGTCTCTACCTCAGGGTAGGGGAATCCATAACGAGAGGGCTGAAATATGAGGTGGGAGATGAAATACTTAAAAACAACCACTGGAGAACATTTCCACACAGAGAATGGTGCACACATTGAATGAGCTGCCGCTGAAGTGGTCGAGAAAAGTACAATTCCATCATAGAAAAGACATTTGGGCAGATACATGGAGAGGAGAAGGTTTGACGGGATAGGGACCAAACGCAGGCAAATACGACTCATTCAGGAACCGTGATCAGCATGGACTAGTTGGATCGAAGGAACCGTTTCTGTTCTGCATGCCTCTTTCTCCAGTTATTGGAAGAGGAAACTACTGAGATAAGGCATGTTGTAGGCACTGAAGCAAGTTATAGAGATAGAGATGGTAGTCTAGAATGCAGTACATTTCAAATGTGTGGAGGGACTATCGGGAAGGGAGGAGGTTACAGGGACAGGAACTGTTATAGGAGTTAAAAATTGTTGAAGACGCTGGTCCACGAGACATGGTATATGTACAGTGTTGGAGGGGGAACACAGAACAAAAACATCCCAGGCATTCCCACACACTCATGGGAAACCTGATGTCCCCTCTGTTATACTGATGTTCACGAGGACATCACAATCCTGGATTGATAACTGTGACTCTCCCGATGCTTCACCAATCTTTTGGAATTCTATGAAGACATTTCAAGCAAGGTGGACAATGGGGACCCAGTGGATGTGGTGTAGCTGGATTTCCAAAAGACCATCAACAAGGTGCTGTGCAAGAGGCTGTTGCATAATATAAGGGTGCATGGTGTAAGGGGTAGAAGATTAGATTAGATTAGATTAGATTACTTACAGTGTGGAAACAGGCCCTTCGGCCCAACAAGTCCACACCGACCCGCCGAAGCGCAACCCACCCATACCCCTACATTTACCCCTTTAACCTAACACTACGGGCAATTTAGCATGGCCAATTCACCTGACCCGCACATTTTTGGATTGTGGGAGGAAATCGGAGCACCCGGAGGAAACCCACGCAGACACGGGGAGAACGTGCAAACTCCACACAGTCAGTCGCCTGAGTCGAGAATTGAACCCGGGTCTCTGGCGCTGTGAGGCAGCAGCGCTAACCACTGTGCCACCGTGCCGCCCTATTAGTTGTCTAATAGGAAGCAAAGTGTGGGGATAAATAAGTATTATTCTGGCTTGCAATCATTGATAAGTAGTGTGCCTCAGGGATCGGTGTTGGGGCTGCAATTATTTCCAATTGATACAGATGATTTGGAGTTGGAACCAAATGTAGGGTGTCAAAGATTGCATGTGACACTAAGATGATTAGTGGAACAAAGTGAGTGGAGGAGTGTGAAACTTTGCAGAGGAACATAGATACATTGAGTGAGTGGTAATGGTCTGTAAAATGAAGTAGAATGTTCATAAATATAAAGTTTATACTCTTTGGTTGTAGTAACATTTAAAAAAAAACTTGAATGTTAAAAAGTTGAATCATTTGCTCTGCAGAGGGACCTGAGCATCCTTCTGCATGTAGGTTGGTCACCAGGTACAACAATCAGTTCAGAAAGCAAAAGGAATTTTGTCCTTCATTGCTGAAGGGATTGTGTTTAAAAGCAGAGGTAATTTTCCAGCTGTATTTGGGTGCTGGTGAGACCACACCTGGCGTACTGCATGTAGTATTTATCTCCTTAGTTGAGAAAGGATGTATTGGCACGAGAAGGGGATGACGAGGATGTTAACTAGGTTGACTCCGGAGTTGATGGGGGTTGGCTTAAGAGAGACTGAGTAGATTGGGATTATATTCATTGGAATTCAGAAGAATGGAAACATATAAAATAATGAATGGAATGGATAAAATAGAAGTAGAGAGATGTTTCCATTGGCAGGTGAAGCCAGGACAAGAGGGCATCAGTACAAGACTAGACGCAGAAAATTTAAGACTGAATTGAGAAGGGGCTTCTTGACCTCGATGGAATTCATTGCCCAGGGAAGTAGTTGATGCCAGTTCAGAAAACGTTTTTCAAGCTAGGTTAGATTTTTTTAAAACATAATTAATTAATGGACATGGTGAGAACGTGGGTAAATGGTTCTGTGTCCACGAAATGATCAGCCATGATCTTATTGAATGGCAGAGCAGGCTAGAAGGGCAGGACGGCCTTCTACTGTTCCTAGTTCTTCTTCTGTTATACATCCTCCCTCATTCGTGACTTGGAGGTGTTGATGTTGGATTGGGATGGATAAAATTAAAATTCACACAACACTAGGCTATTGGTCAACAGGATTATTTGGATGCACTAGGTTTGCTGCTTCTTCATCAGATGGTTTTGAGATGCTGTTGACATTTTTAACTCTTGTAACTCATGAACAGCAACAAAAGACACGAAGCAATCCGCATGCTCCAGCCAACAATGGGCTCCGTGTGATTGATGAAGCGGCGGACCAATGGAAAGGCAGGGACAGAGCTGGAGGACCTGGCGGGGCAGTTGGTCCTCCGACCAATCAGGGTGATTTAGGGGCGGGGCTAGGCTATACCACGTGATCATCCTCGCCGTCGTTTCGGGATGTGTGGACGGAGAGCTGTTGGTTAAGACAGAAATAAACAGCAGGAAGTGTGAGGGAAATGGTGTTGGTATGGGTTGAGAAGGTTTATAGACATTTGGTACACATCGAAAATACAAATTTGAAACTTAGTCCCTTTTTTGCAGTAAACGAGAAAATGCCTCATCCAGCGATTGACTCGAGTAAGCGCCGCCATCTTTATTCGGGGCAACAATTCACTGGACACGTGCAGCCGCCAGCTTTGTGGGGGGCAAAGTTCAGCGGGACGCATGTGCAGCCCTCTCTGGTCGAGAGTCATAGGGCAGGATTTACACAGAGCATATTCACACCAAGAGAAAAGGATTTTTTTTTTCTGGATTTGTTTTGTCATTCACTTAAATGATTTGGATGTGAATAGAGGCGGTACAGTTAGTAAGTTTGCAGGTGACACCAAAATTGGAGGTATTGTGGATAGTGATAAAGAGTATCTCAAAGTACAATGGGATATTGATCGGATGGAACAATGGGCTGGGGAGAGGCAGATAGGATTTAATTTAGATAAATGTGAGATGCTGCATTTTAGAAAAGCAAATCAGAGCAGGAGTCACACACTGAATTGTAAGATCTTGGAAAATCTTGCTGAACAAAGAGACCTTGGAATGTAGGTTCATATTTCCTTGAAAATAGAGTCGGAGGTAGATACGATAGTGAAGAAGGCATTTGGTATGCTTCCCGTTATTGGTCAGAGCATTGGGTAAAGGAGCTGGATAGGTGATTGGTTAGGTCACTTTTGGAATATTGTGTGCAGTTCTGCTCTCCTTCCTATCAGAAGGAGGCACTGAAACTTGAAAGGTTTGAGAATTGATTTTCAAGGAGTTGGAGGATTTGAGTTGCAGGGAGAGGCATAATAGGCTGAGGTCATTTTTCCTGGAGTGTCAAAGGCTGAGGTGTGATGTTATAGAGGTTTATAAAATTGTGAGGGACATGGATAGCGTAAATAGACAAGGGTTGGTGGAGCCCAGAACTAGAAGATATAGGTTTAGAGTTGGAAGGGGGGAATTCAAAAGGAGCCTAAAGGACAACTAAAATTGTAACATTTCAAAGGCATTTGAATAGGAAGGGTCAGAGTGATGTTGGCCAAGTGCTGGCAAATGGGAATAGATTAGGTTAGAATATCTGTTTGGCATAGATGGGTTGGACCGAAGAGTCTGTTTCTGTGCTAGACATCTCTGATTGTGGGATCATAAAAGTGAATATTGCTCTGATTCATCTCTGGGCTCCTTAATGTCCACTTTTTTGTTGTCTAGCTTTCTCAGTCTATCGTGTATATTTTTGCTGTGTGTAGTATTTTACTATTACGTTCACAGACCTTTTTGTAAATGAATTTTCCACTGCTGCCTGGCTCCTGACCATATGCTCCATTATCAGGTTATTTTTTCTACAATATCTTTGACAGTCAAGAGTTCTTTTTTCCAATAAGTGAGTGGATTTTCCTTCCATTTCTGACAGTCAAATTCTGCACCATTTTCATTCCCTATAAATCATATTGCACTCTCTGAAACATGATATGTACTTCTCCTTCCACAGATACCAGTGATCAAGGCCAAAGCTCTGTTGCCTGTTGAGAAGGTAATGTTTGACTTCCTTGTACTGCTGCAGTTGGTACAGTGAAGGTTCTCCCACAACGTGGTTGGGTAGGAGACATTACAGATTATTCACTCAGAGATAGTGAAGAGTAGAAGATATCTGTACAAATCAACACATTTTTAATTTCACAAAAATATTGAGAACTTTTGACATAAGGCCACAGATGGAGAATATTATGTCCGGTGACCAAACCTTTGCCAAATAAGCAATTTTTCAGGAATGACTTAAAGGAAGAAAACAGATCTTAGAGGGTGGGAATTCCAGACCATGTTGCCTTGGAATCTATAGAAACAGTCATACAGCTGAACTCAAAAATAAACACATCATTGGGAGTCTAAACTAAAATGAGTTATTGTGATGGGAAAGGGTGTGTGGTGCATGGAGATAGGAATGATTACAGCCAGGAATTAAGTCAACGGTGTGAAAGTAAATTGCTGTTGCTTATAAATGGGAGCCTTTTGATGGATCAGCAAGCTCTGGTCCAAGTGAGCACTTGGGCGGTAGAGTTTTCAATATTCTGGATATTATAGGGAGGGTGATTGTGGGATGTTAGCCAGGAGTGGGTTTAGATAATGAAATCTAGAGTTAACAAAATGAATGAATGAATGAGAGTTTCAGTAAATGAGCTGAGACTGTGGTGAGGTCAGGTGATATCACTGAAGTCGAAATAATGGTCTTGGAGTGGGATTGGGCTATCACCCTCACCTCACCTCTGGAATTCAGCTGTTTGTCAGTTTGTGAATCAAGTCTGTAACAAGATCAGGAGCTGAGTGGCCCTGGCAGACCCCAAACTGGGCGTCACAGAAGGTTATTGCTGAGCAGCTGCGTGACAGCACTGTTGATGACACCTTCCATCACTTCACTGCTGAGCGAGTGTCGACTGATGGAGGGAAATTGGCTGGGTTGGCTCTGTCCTGAGTTTTTGTGTTGAATATCCCTGGGAAATGTTCCACAATGTCAATAGGTGCCAGTGCTGGACTTGTCTTGTTGGACAGCAATTTCTGGAGCACAGCCATCAGTATTATTGCCACAATGTTAGTATGGCTGACAGCCTTTACACTACTTCTCCATTTCTTGATCTGATTTGAAATACGTTTTGAACCAAGTTGAATCACGTCTGTGATGTCAGGGACCAATGTAGAAGGCTCATCCACTTGGCACTGCTGGCTGAAGATTGCTGCAAATGCTGTTGTCTTGTCTGTTGCATGGATGTGAGAGACCCCTCCATCAGTAATAGTGGGGATATCTGTGATGCAGTGAGTTGTTTAATTGCCCATCACCATTCCTGACTAGGTGTGGAAGAACTGCAGAGCTCAGATCTGATCCATTGGTTGTTGGATCACATAGTTCTATTTGGTGTTGCTTGCGCTGTTTGGTGTGCAGGTTGGGTAGCTTCCCCAGGTTAGCACCACATTTTTATGTATGCTTGGTATTGCTCCTGGCATGCTCTGTGGAACTCTCCATTGAACTAGGGTTGATCCCCTGGCTTGATGTTAATGGTTGAGTGGGGATTATATCAGGCCATGAGATTTCAGATTGGGCTGGAGAACAGTTCTGCTGCTGTTGTTGGCCCACAGTGAGGTGGAAGTTGCAGGGCCAAGAGGGCTGATTGTGTTGTATTTTCCAGTGCATTGGTAGATGTTTTGTGGTCCATCAAGTTTCATTCCTTTGTTGAGACTGTGCAGTGATTAATACAATGAGTGATTTGGTGGGAGTGTTGAGTGTTGTCAGGAATGCAACTTTTAAAATAAGGTTTTGTGATTTACACATGAAAGAAATGAAACTATCATGGTATTCAAACAGATGAAAGACTCAACAGACAATCAAGGTATTTTTCAATGGAAAATTTCAGTTACATCACACTATACATTTTTGCTATACATTCTGTGCCTTAGAACTGTGCCCTCCACAATCACCTGATGAAGGAGCGGCGCTTCGATAGCTAGTGTACTTCCAATTACACCTGGTGGACTATAACCTGGTGTTGTGTGATTCTTAGAACATTACATCACTACTAACAGGGCTGCATGGAAACAGGCTCAGTCCAGTTAATCAATACATTCGGAAGGATTTCCTCCAAGTTTGATGATACAATATTAGTCAAAACCGTCAACTTCAACCTGCAATGTTGCTGTTAACAAAAACTTCAGGCTGACACAAAGCTCCCCACCCCACTGCAATGTGGTAACCGGGCCTGGCCCAGGAACTGGGACATTTGTGGACTGTGATCTCAAAGGAAGCGAGCAAACACAATTCTGACAGATTAGTCCTCAAAGGTGAGTAGCAAGTTTGAGACAAGGCAGGTGGTATGCCATCTTGCACTTAGCTTAATTGCATTTCTTATTTACAGTCGTGTTTTGCAAAGTATAAAGAACTGTGTTTTTTTTTCCATGGTTGGGGAGTTTTATCCTCGTTGATCACAATTGCTGCCTCTCGCTTCTCAAGTCAAATCATAGGATGTATAATAAAACAATAAACTGCAGGTGCTGGAGATCTAAACCCCAGAAACAAAGTGCTGGAGAAACTTAGCAGTTCTGAGGGCATCGGTGAAGAGAAAAAATGTTACATTTCAACTTCACTGACTCTTCATCTGAAAGGACAAAAGGTCATGAGACTTTGAACTTACAATGTTTTATTCCCCTCAGATATGCTGCTGGACCTGCGGTTCTCCAACATTGTGCTTTTTATATTGAACTTTATTTCCAAACAGATCGGAAAATACTAATCTGCAAAAGTGAAAAGTTCATTGTAAACATGAACATAGTGTCTCCACTTGAATTACAGAAGCACGCCTCAGTTTAAAAACAAGATTTAACTCAAAATAACATTCCATCTGAAAGTTAGCCAAGTTACACCAGTAATAAAGCTCATCCACCCAATGAGGCACTTCAGCACAACATCCTGCAGTGTTGCACACAGCCACCTTTACCAAAGAATGGTCACATGTCACAAAATTGAAGGCCAAGAGCATGTCTCTTTCAAGGAGCTGAAGTCAAACTCTCAATGTTTGGAAAGATTTTTATTAAACCTGATTGAACATTTAAATCTCAGAGCATAATCTTTGCTTTTTTAAAACAAAGTTTGTGGGAAAGATCCCACATCTTACTAAAGGTTCAGTTCAGTCTGATACATAGAGCCAAAGGTCAAACAAACATCTCACTTTCCATTCACTTCTACAAATTGTTTGTAAAATCATGTTACATTAAAGAACTGGACAATAAATGTCATTGTATGCAATAAGAGTGAAGCCTGTGACAGCACATTTAGCTTTGGAAGGCAGTGTGTGTGCTTTCTAAATTCTGGGAGCACTTTGGGAGACTGCTCCCAGATGGTGATAGTGAGCATATCTGGAATGCACCGTTTAGATTTGGGAATCCTTGGGAGACAATCTGTGGTTTCAGTCGTACTTGGCTTGTGTTGGTGTACAGTAAGCAATTTAAAAAGTTACTTATGCATTGTTGGTGACTACCCGAATGGTATTTAAATCTGCCAGGTTGCCTTCAATAGTGTGAATGCATCTATTGTAAATATTTGGAATATCCCAGTGCTTGGCAAATTCAGGGGGGACAAAAAAATCACATTTGAGTAATTTGAAATTAAGAATCCAAGAGGACTTAACCACTGAAGTATTCAATTCAAATAGTGAAATGGAGTGCTCACATTTAAAATACCTGTTATCCATAGGAATGGATGGACTGACAGAATTGGGACCAAATTCCGAGCTGGGGCATGTGAAATGTGCTTTGATAAAGTCACCTGCATTTACCAACAATAATTTGGCAAGCTCGGAAATTTAAAAAACAATACGAGCTTCATTGCTGCTCCAGTCGGGTCCCAAGCTCTGTGAAAAAAATAACAATGTTCAGGTTTATTGCATACACTCTGAAACACGTGTTCCTTCTACAGATCCTGCAAGTTTCCCCAATGAGCATAGTCCATCCAAATGACGTTGCTAACTTTGGCTAACTCATTTCTTTCCGAGCCTCTATAACCTGAAGAGTGACCAGAAGCAATTACTCCACATATGTGGGAACATTACTGACGAGGATTTTTTCCTTCAGCATTGACTTCCATATATTCAGTGCCCAGAACAGATAAAAAGCTTGTTACCTTTTATAGAGCAATGATTCAATGGAAGTAAAACGCTAACCTTTTCTTGCTTAATAATCAAGCTGCCTAAATTCTAAACATGAACACTTCTTAATAGTTCACTAGATCATAACGAAATATTTTGTGCAAAACAAATCACATGATACATAGTTATTCAGATAACAAAACAAGTTTGTTCATTGAAGAACCCAGAGGAAAAGGTCATGAAACAATGTGAGTTTGATATACCTCAATCATCATTTCAAGTGCACTCTCTGCATAAATTCTCCTTTTGTCCTTGAAGTATTTAACGTCTTGAATAATTGAGAGAATGAAGTCACAGTTGTACAACACAAAATCAGACCCTTCAGTCCAACTTGCCCATGCTGGCCAGATATCCAAAATTAATCTAGTCCTATTTGCCAGCATTTGTTCCATATCCATCGTAATCCCTTTCTACTGATTATCAGTTTATTTTTCTTTATCAGCACTTGAAATACTGACATTGTTTTCTCCCAACATTGGTTAAAGAAATCATTTATTCAAGTTAGTTTTGTAATCTTTCACAAAGAAACAAGTGAGAACAACATATAGCTGAGTGCAAAACAAAATACTGCAGCTGTGCGATATCTGGGAACACGCTAAAGGTGAGGCACTGATATTGCACAAGTTTGTCAGCACAGTTTCAATTACTGACAATAATTTAGTAATGTCTTAGCCTTCACATAGTTAAGGTAAATGTGAGATACCTGAATTTCATGAATTGGTTCCTATTGCACTTTGATCAACAAAAAATATTCTTGGTTTAATCTACTCAAAGGAGAAAGTGATGACCAAAGAAGCTGGACATCAGAACCGAAAAGTGTCATGCTGGAAAAGCACAGCAAGTCAGACAGCATCCGAGAAGCAGGAGAGTTAATGTTTCGGGCATAAGCACTTCATCAGGAAACACAGGCTTCAGAAAAATAACTGGCATAGACTTATGCCAATACATATGTAGAAGGGTCAGAACATGTTACTATCAGATTAGAGACTAATTTCAGATTTGGTACCATTCAGTGCAACATTTCAGTATGATATTTATATATGTACCTAAAAGAGAAGTTGTCTAAAATTACAAGCTCTAGAATGATTATAGAATTAAACCTGGAAATAAAGCTGGTGAACAAGAATGGCAAAGTAAAGTACCATCAGTATCGCCTTGGGCAGTGTCAAGTAAGAATTTGAGAGCAGAGTTGCCACTTTGGTGTAATCTTCAGTCTGGCCAAATTGCAGCAAAAAGCTGTTCAATTTTATCTGCAAATTATTGAATGCAAAATCCTCCTTGCACAATAATGAGGCAGCATTTTGGGATGTCATTTTTAAAATATATTATTTTCAAAGTTACTCACAATTAAGAGTGATCATTCGGTGCTGTCTGCATAACACAGTATGAAAAGGAATTAACAGAAAAAAAAACATTATAACCCAAATTCAGAGTCACAAATTCATTGATTATTGCATGGGTCCAGCATTTATAAGTAATCTATTTTTAAAAATAAATACAGATACATTTACTAACTATATTGGAGTACCATCAAGTTTCTTACTGAACAGTGACAGGATTGGACAGAGTCCGCATGGATTTAAGAGAGGGGAATCATACTTAGCAAATCTACTGAAAGAACCTACAGAGTCGAATATTAAAGTAAGAAATTGCAGGACATTTAGAAAAGTTTATCATTAAACATGGTAGACTGGGGTTTGTGAAAGAGAAACTATATTTAACAAATTTGCGACAGTTCATTGAGGAGATAACAGGCAGGGCTGATAAAGGGTAATCCAATGATGTTCTGTGTTTGGATTTTAAAAATGCAAATGATAAGGTGCTACATAAAAGTTAATTGCACAATTTAGGAGCTCATGGTATCGGGGTAATGTATTAGCATGGATTGGGGATTGGTTAAGCACACTGGCTGTTGCTGAGTCCTCACTTGCAGTGCTGTATACAATGATAGCTCCCATATTTAATAAAGGATAAACCACATCGGAGACCATTCAAAAAAGATTCACTTAGCTGCTTCGAGGACAAAAGGGTTGACCTATCAAGAATAGATAAGCAGGGGTGATCTTACGGAATCAAGATTCTGAGGAGCTTGAAAGGGTAGATGTTGACTAGATCTAGCACTAGTGAAGTCTCAAACCAGGGGACATTACATAAGGGAACATTCATTTTAGAAAAAGTAAAGATTTTTTTTTCTCAGTGAATGGCTAGAATTTCTCACCCAAACAATTGTGAAAGTAAAATGTGGGAGGGGAATGGTTGGGTTACTCTTCGGGGGGTTGTTCTGGCTTGTTGGGCTGAAGGGCCTGTTTCCACACATTAGGGAATCTATGATTCTATCACAAATTATTTTAAGAGGGCAGATAGATTTTTGAAATATTGAGCAGTTGAAGGCGATGTGGATCAAGCATGAAAGAGGTGTTGAGGTCTGGGTTGGCCCAGCCATGATCTGATAGAATGGGGGAACAAGCTGAACGGAATGAATGCATTACTCCTGCTCCGATTCCTTGAGGCTCTGTTTCATGTTTTTTTTGTTTCCAAAGAAGAGCGTGATACAATGTGCTAAAGATCTCAGATGTTGTGAAAATGGGGTGTTTATGTACTGATTCAGATGGCATTGATTCATCAATCACAGCTATTCAGTCATGAGTAGGAAGGCAATTCCCTCCATGAATAAAGGAAATCTACTGCAGAGCTCACACAAAGGGAATTCTTACCCTCAGCAAACTCTCCCATCACATTACCCAACATATCAGCTAAAGCAGGACACACTGCGCATGCTCTAGCCAATAAAGGGACCCCCGGGTGATTGATGTCAGCACCGGACCAATGGAAGGACGGTGGGCGGGGTTGGAGGACCTAACGGGCGGTTGGTCCTCCAACCAATCAAAGTGAATGAAGGGCGGAGCTAAACAACCATGTGATCACCCTCGCGCGCGGCGCACAGTCGCTGTAATGAATGCTCGGGAAGTTGTGGAGAGAAAGGATACGGTAAGGAAAGAAATAAACAGGGAAACGGGAGAAAAACTGTGTTGCCATGAGCGGAGAGGTTTTACAAACAAATTGTGCACGTCGGAAAACACAAATTTGAACGTCCCAGTCCCGTGTTTGCAGTAAATGGGGAATTGCCTCAGCACGGCTGCAGGCCTGAGTGAGCGCCGCCATCTTTATTCGGGACTACGATTCATTGGACATGTGTGGAGCCGCCATCTTTGTAGGGGGCAAGGTGCAGCCAGGCGCATGTGCAGCCTTTCTCTGGTATAGAGTCATTGTGATCATAGCAGCCCATACAGCTCTGATTCACCTCTGGGCTCCCTCTTGGCCACTTTGTCAATGTCTAGCTTCCTCAGTCTGAACCATGGGTGTATTTTTGGTCTGTTTACTACTGTATTATTACTTTTTTAGACCCTTTGTAAATGAGTTTTTCACTGAGGCCCAGCCCCTGACCATGTGCTGCTCTATTATCAGATTACTTTTTTCTTGAATATTTTTGATAGTCAAGAATTCTTTTTTCCAACAAGCAAGTGTATTTTCCTTCCATTTCTGATTATCAAATTCTGCACCATTTTCATTCCCTGTAATCCGTTTTGCACTCCCTGAAACATCGACTGTGTTTCTCCTTCCACAGATACCAGTGATTAATGCCAAAGCCCTGTTGCTTGTGGAGAGGGTAATGTTTGACTTTATTGTACAGCTGCAGTTTGTCTGGTGAAGGTGCTCTCACAATGTGGTTGGGTAAGAGACATTATAGATTATTCATTCAGCAACAGTGATGATTTGAAAATAATGTCAAATCAACAACAGTTTGTATTTTTATTATCATGCTTATAATTTCACAAAAGTACTATTGAGAACTTTAGTTATAAGACCAGAGATGGAGATATTAGGTCAGGTGACCAAACGCATTGCCAAAAAACAGGTTTTGAGGGATGTCTTAAAGGTGGAAAGCAGACCTGTGAGGTTTTGGCTGTGAATTTCAGACTATGCTGCTTCAGCAACTGTAGAAACATCCACACAGGTGAAGTAATGAATTAACAAATGGTTGGGAGTCTTGAAGAAAATGAGTTGTCGAGGTCTCAATGTGTGTGTGGTGCAGGGAGCTAGGGATTATCACAGCCAGGAATTAAATCAAGTGTGAGAAATTTAAACTGAGGGATATTGGCCACATGCTGGCAGGTGAGACTAGATTGGGTTGGGATATCTGGTTAGCATGGACGGGTTGGACCGAAGGGTCTGTTTCCATGCTGTACATCTCTATGACTCTATGTTGTTGCTTATGAATAGGAGACTTTTGATGAATCAACAAGCAGATATTTAGATGTTCTTGAGATTACAGGGAGGTTGAATGTGGGAAGCTGGCCAGGGAGTGAGTTTGGATAATGAAGTCTAGAGATAACACAATGTGGATGAAAGTATATGAGCTGAGACAAGGGTGAAATCAGCTAGAAATAGTGATCTTGGAGTGGGACTGAGCTATCACCCTCACCTCACCTCTGGGATTCAGCTGGTTGTCAGGTTGTGAATCAGGCGGTGACACAATTGGGAGCTGAGTGGCCCTGGTGGAGCCTAAAGTGAGTGTCGCTCAGCTGGCTGTTGCTGAGCAGCTGCTGCTTGGTAGCCCTGTTGATGACTACTTCCATCACTTTACTGCTGATCGAGTGTAGACTGATAGAGGGAAATTGCCTGGGTTGGATTGTTCTGTGTTTTTGTGTTGAACATCCCTGGGCAATGTTTCGCATTTTTGGTAGATGCCAGTGCTGGAGCGGTACGTGGCTCGGTGGGTGGCAAGTTCTGGAGCACAAGCCATCAGTATGATTGCCAGAATATTGGCAGGGCCTGTAACCTTTGCACTACTTAACCATTTCTTGATGTTATTCAAACTGAATCGAACTGGCTTAAAACACACATCTGTGATGTTGGAAACCACTGGAGAAGGCTGAGATGGATCATCCCATTTTGCACTTCTGGCTGCAGATTGCTGCAAATTCTGTCATCTTATCTGGTGCATGGATGTGTGAGGCCCCTCCATCAGTAAAGGTGGGGATATCTGTGATGCTTCCATCAGTGAGTTGTTTAATTGTCCATCACCATTCACAACTGGATTTGGCAGAACTGCAGAGCTCCGATCTGATCCATTGGATGTTGGATCACTTAGCTCTGTTGCTTGCTGCTGATGCTGTTTGATGCAGGTAATTCTGTTTGATAGCTTCACCAGATTAGCACTTCATTTTTAGGTCTGCCTGGTGCTGCTCATGGCATGCCCTCCTTTACTGTCCATTGTGATGGGTGAGAGCAGGATTTACAACCCCATGAGATTACAGATTGTGCTGGAGTACAGTTCTGCTGCTGTTGATGTCCCAAAGTACCTCATAGATACCCTGTTTGAGATCCTACATCTCTTTGAAGTCTGTCCCATTTAGAACGGTGATAGTGCCACTCAACACAGTGGAGGTTTTATCAACTTTAAGGCAAGGCATTGTCTCCAAAAGGAACATGTGATGGTCGTTCTTACCGATACTGTCGTGGCCAGACGTATCTGCAGCTGGTCAATTCATAACCATGAGATCAAGTATGTTTTTTTTCCCTCTTGTTGGTTCCCTCACCACCCGCTGCAGACTCAGTTGAACAGCTATGTCCTTTAGGACCTGGCCAGCTCAGTCAGTAATTCTGTTGCAGAGCTAGTCTCGATTGTGGACATTGAAATCCTGTACCCAGAGTACGTTTGACACCATTTTATTGCCTCAGTGCTTCCTCCAAATGTTGTTCAACACGAAGGAGAACTGATCCATCAGCCAAGGGAGGACAGTACGTGGTAATCAGCAGGAGCCATGAGACTCCCGGGGCAAATCCTCCCTGTCTGTACACCACTGTGCCACCACCTCTGTCTGGTCTGTGCTGCCGGTGGGACAGGACATATCCAGAGATTTCAGGAGAAATTGAAGACTGTAGATGCTGGAGGTCAGAGTCGAGAGTGTGGTGCTGGAAAAGCACACCAGATCAGACTGATGAAGGGCTGAGGCTCAAAACGTCGATTCTCCTGCTCCTCTGATGCTGCCTGACCTGTTGTGCTTTTTCATCACCACACTCTCGATATCTCGGATGGTGATGGTGGTGTCTGGTCATTGTCTGTAAGGGATGATTCTGTGAATATGACTATGTCAGGCTGCTTCTTGACTAGTCTGAGGTACAGCTCTCCACATTTTGGCACCAAAAACTAGATGTTAGTGAGGAGGACGTTGCACCATCGAGAGGGATGATTCTGTGGTTGTAATTTCTGGTGCCTTGTTCGTTGCCAACTGGTCCATCCAGTTTCATTCCTGTGTTGAGACTTTGCAGTGATTAGTACAGTGAGTAGCTGGATGGGCTGCTGTCAGGTTGGCAGGGTTTTTTTTTACCATTGACAATGGTTTCATGGAGATCAGGAGATTCCTAATTCCAGTTATTTCTCGTGAATTCAGATTCTACCATCTGCCAAGATGGGATTCGAACCAGGACTTCAGTCATTTGTTTTAATATTCTGGATAAAAGCTAAACACATCAGGTTTGTTCACTCATTTTAAATATCACTAACCCTGGATTTGTTTCTTGTAAAACACTGTCCATCATCCTGTCTCCTCTATCCTCCCCTCCAATAACATGAGTGAGGAGCACATGGAGTTTCTCTGTCACCATGACTGAGATAATCCGATCTGCTGCTTCCCTCCCTCCCACTAGCCCACTGAGCCAAACTGCCTCACGTGGTGTTCCTGGTTTTTGTCCTAAACCTACATCTTTCTCCAGTCTCTTGTTAAGCCTTATCAGAGCTCATGTTTACAATTTACCCAAAGCTCACTAAACCACACACTTTCCAACACTCTGTCTCCTCCTCCTCCTCACCGATTCACAGATATTGTTCCTTGTTCTGTCTGTCTGTCTTTTCTGGTTATGCCCGTCTCTCCCCTTCTTTGAAAAGCTTCCTTTTGACCTCACGGTTTTTGGAAAATCCTGCTCCATTTCCACTCTCTCTTTCCTTTCTGAATTCCTTGCATTTGGTGTCCCTCCAGTATCTATCCTTGCTCTCTCCTGTATCTCACCTACATACTGCCAGGAGTTGACATTGTGAAAAAGCACCATGTTAGGTTTCACATGTACACTGACACTGTCCAGCTCTCCCTCCCCACCATCCCTCTCTATTGTTCCACTGTTACTCAGTTACCAAATTGCTTATCACATTCCCACTACTCGATTAGCTGCAGTTTCCTCCAATGAAACATTGTCATGGTTAAACCCATTGCCTTCAGTTGTTATTCCAAATTCCTTTCTCTTACTGCTGAGCCTCTCCCTCTCCCTGGTAACTGTCTGAGGCAGAAATACGTTCTTCACAATATTGCTGTTATATCTGACCCCAAGGTGACCTTCTGATCAGACATCTGCAAAATCCCAAACACCAGGAATTTCAATCTCTTAAACATTGTTTGTCTCCACCTCACCCCAGCTCCATTGCTACTGAAACCCCTTACCCGCCTCTGTGTCGCCTTAAACTTGACAAATCTGAAGCAGAACCCTTGATTCCGCGACTGACCAGAATCTGGTTCCAGACTCCCTTTTCAGTATTAACACTCGGAAACATCCACTCAGTATTTATCCTGTCAAACCCCTTAAGAATCCCATCTGTCTCAATGAGATCACCTCGCTTTCTCCAAAATCCATTGAGTAGGGTCCCAACCTGTTCAGCCTTTATTTAAAAGATAATCCCTCCAAACCAGGGATCATCCCAGTGAATCTTCCCTGCTGGAAAAGCGCAGCAGGTCAGGCAGCATCCAAGGAGCAGGAGAATCAATGTTTCGGGCATAAGCCCTTCTTCAGCTTATGCGCAAAACGTTGATTCTCCTTCTGCTTGGATGCTGCCTGACCTGCTGCGCTTTTCCAGCAACACATTTTTCAGCTCTGATCTCCAGCATCTGCAGTCCGCACTTTCTACTAGTGAATCTTCCCTGAAATGCCTCCAATAAAGTGACACATTTCCTTATCTAAAGGGACCAAAACTGCTCACATTACTCCAGATATGGTGGTCTCACCACCACTTCCTCACGTTACTCTCAGGTATATACTCCAATCTCTCATACTGAAAACCCTCTAAACAAAACATTCCATTCCCCTTCCTGATGACCTGTTGTAACTATGTACAGTAATCCTGCGCCAGGAGGAGGGGATGGTGTGGGTTTCTAACTTGAACTGAGAGTGACAGATTTTATAAACTTGTATTACAGGATATTACAGGTGGACATTCAGATGGTAATCTCAGTAAATGTTCTGCCAAACTCTGAATTACTCAGTACATCAGGACCTGGATATTCGCATTGTGAGTATTGCGTTCCAGATCAATCCCATTTGCTGCTTAAAAATTCTCCTTTGAATCATCACATTCTCTCAAAAGGTCTCCCCAAAACATCATGTGTTATGTAATCCTTTTATAATGATGTGATGAGTGTAAGGTTTATTATTCGAATGTGTAATTTTTGTATAAGGATGCCTCAGAGAGGGAGCAGAATATTCTTAAAGGGGAGAATAACCATTTTGAGCGGCGGTTGTTGTTTATTGGTATCAATGACATAGGAATAGAAGAGTTCACATTGTTGGATTATTCAAATCTCTTGTGGGGTAGAATTGACCTCCATCAGAAGGATGGATTGTACCTGCACTGAAAGGGAAGAGATGCTAGTGCTATTCAGGAGGCATTAAACCAGTGAAGGAATGGAGGTAAACTCAAAGAGAGAGTGAGGAAAGAGCCAAGTCTGAGGCTGGTACAGTTCAGGCATCAGGCAAGGGCAAGGCACAGAATGAGGTAGGACTGAGCAGTTACACTGCATTTATTTCAATGCAGGAGGCCCGATAGGTCAGGCAGAGGAGCTCAGGGTATGGTTTTGAACATGGCACTGGGATATTACAGCAATTACAGAGGTATGACTTAGGAATGGTTAGGACCAGCAGCTTAATGTTCCAAGGTATAGATGCTATAGCAAAGATAGAAAGGGGGCAACAGAGCAGGGGGGTGAGGCGGTTTTGATGAGGGATAACATTATGGCTGGGCTTCAGGAGGATATTCCTGGAAGTACATCCAGGCAAGTTGTACAGGTGGAACTGAGAAATAAATAGTCAGCCGGGAATTGAGAAGCAAATTTACTAACAGATCACTTATCTGTAAGAATAGTATGGTTGTATACAAGACTTGACCTTTTTTAATTCATTCACAGGATGAGGGTGTCACTGGCTGGGCCTCAAGGGCAGTTAAGATTCAACCACGTTGCTGTGGGTCTGGAGTCACATGTAGGTCAGACCAGATAAGGATGGCAGATTCCTTCCTTGAAGGATATTAGTGAATCTCATGGGTTATTTTTTTTTTGCAACAATCAACAATGGATTCATGGTCTTTAAAAGATTCTTACTTCCAAATTTTTATTGAATTCACATTCCACTGTCTGCTGTGACGGGATCCAAACTCTAGGCCCCAGAACGTTATCTGGGTGTCTAGATTATCCATCTAGCGATAGTATCACTAGATCATTGGGCAGGGTGAGTGACTGAGGTATCAGTGGGGCAGCACATCAGCACCAAATATCCCATGGTCTCTGTGGAAAGTAGAAAGGGCTGGGGAGGGAGATATATCCCTGGTGGTGGGGTCTGACTGTAGGTAGCGGAAATTGCAAATGTTAATGCGCTGTATCTGGAGATTTGTGGGGTGGCAGGTGAGGACCGGTGGATTATATTCTTATTGTGGTTGGAGGGGTGGGGGGAAGGTGGAGGTACGGGAAGTGGAGGATATGCATTGGAGGGCATTGTTGATCACGTGGGAGGGAAATGCAGTCCTTGAAATAGGAATCCTTTCTGGGATGTCCTGGAGTAGAATTGCTTCTCCTGGGAGCAGATATGGCAGAGGCGGAGGAATTGGGAGTACAGGTTCATGTTTTTACAGGAATATACTCAAGGGAAATCAGATGAGCAAAAAGGGAACATGAAATATCTCTAGGAAATGGTTTAAGTAGAATCCAAAGCGATTCTACAAATATATCAAGGATAAAAGAAAAAACAGACAAAGAATACAACTTCTTAAAGATCAAGAAGGCCATCTGTGGAACAACAGGAGGTGGGAGAGATACTATGCTATTCTTTTCTGGAGAGTTTGGAGAACTTGATAGTTAACAACAGTGATAACTTGAAAAGTGTCCATGTTACAGAGGAGGTGGTACTGGATGTCTTAAGTGGCATCAAGGTCGATAAATCCCTGGGTCCTGATCAGGTGTATCCCAGAAATTTGTGGAAAGCTAGGAAAGCAGTGCCCCTCCCTGAGGTATTTATATCATCGTTTGTGACAGGTGAGGTGCTGGAAGACAGGTGTTGTTATTTTAAAAAGGTGGAAAGGAAAGGCCAGGGAACAAGAGAACAGGCAGCCTGAAGTCAGTGGGAGGCAAGTTGTTGGAAGGGATTCTGAGGGATAGGATTTACATGTATTTGGAAAGACCAGGAAAGATTAAGGATAGTCAACATGACTTTGTGTGAGTAATTCTCTCTTTCTAACTTGATTGAGTTTTTTTGAAGATGTGACAAAGATGATTGATGAAGGCAGACTGTGGACGTTGTCTATATGGACACTGAACGATGTTCCACAAAGCAGACTGGTTAGCAAGGTTAGATAACATGGAATGTTGGGAGAACTAGCCATTTAGATACAAAACTGGCTTGAAGGTAGGAGGCAGAGGGTGGTGATGGAGGGTTGCTTTGCGGACTGGAGGCGTGTGAGCAGCATTGTGCTGCAGGAATGGATATTCGGTCCTCAAATAAATGACTTGGATGTGAATATATGAGATATAGTCAGTGGGTTTACAGAAGACACCAAAATTGGAGGTGTAGTGGACAGCGAAGAAGGTTAGTTCAGAATACAACAGGATCTTGATCAGATGGGCCATTGGAGCAAAGAATGGTAGACGGAGTTCAATTTAGACAAATGCGAGGTGCTGCATTTTGGAAAGGCAAATCAGGGCAGGATTTATACACTTAATGGTAAAGTCCTTCGGAGTGTTGCTGAACAAAGAGACCATGGAGTTCAGATTCATTGTTCGTTGAAAGTAGAGTCGCAGATAGGCGGACTAGTGAAGGTGGTGTTTGGTATGCTTATATTTATTGGTCGATGCATTGAATACAGAAGCTGGGACATCATATTGTGGCTGGACAGGAAATTGATTAAGCCATTTCAGGAATTCTGTTTTAAGTTCAAAATCCCCTGTTCTGGGAAGGATGTTCTGAATCTTGAAAGAGTTCAGACAAGATTGACAAAGACTTTGCCAGGGTTGGAGGATTTGGGCTACGGAGAGGCTGGGGGTAATTTCCCTGGAGAGTCAAAGATTGAGAGGTGACTTCATGTAGATTTGTAAAATCATGAGGGGCATGGATAAGGTGAACAGCCAGGGTCTTTCCCCCCCAGGTTAGGTGGTTCCAAAACAAGATCACATGGGCTTAAGTCAAGAGAGCAAAGATTTAAAAGGGATCTGAGAAGCAAAGTTTTCAAGCTGTGTGTGGTGTGTGTATTGGATGAGCTGCCAGATGAAGTAGTGGAGGCTGATACAATTACAACATTTGAAAGGCATCTGATTGGGTACATGAATAGGAACGGTTTCGAGGGATACGGATCAATAGCTGGGAATAGGATTCCATTAGTTTAGGATTCCTAGTTGGCATGGACAAATTGGACCAAAGGTCTGATTCTGTGCTGTACATCTCTATGACACGAATAAATGAAAATAAGATGTGTTCCTCTTTTGTGGAGAGCTAGCAGAAGCACAGATAATTGTCCTTGGAGCTGAGACGGTTAAGCAGTGAGTTTGACCAGTTGCAAATTTGTGTCTTGGATATTTAATTTGCAGAGAGAAGGGAATTGTGAACAATGCCACAATTTTAGTAACTATTTTCAGGTAATTGGCAAATAATATATGAACATTATTTTATTCAGTAAAGTCTGAGCATCTGGAACTGTCTGATTGGCAGCTGGACACAGACTCAGCAGTTATTCATAAACAGATTTGGAATTTTACTTTTTAGGGGAAGATTTGGGGGGGCTATGGGCAAATGGGAAGGGAATTGGGACAGATGTGCAGCATCTCCAGAGGGGGAGAGTACAGTCCCAGTGGGCTGAATAGCCCCCAGCCCCTGTGCTCTGAGATACTGCCCCATTCACTGTGAATGATGAAGCTCATCCCAGGGCAGAGAGATGGAGGATCCCACCACTCACCTCACAATGGGTCTCGTGTGATTGATGTCAGCGCAGGCCAATAGGGGGCAGAGGGCATACTGGAGGACCAGGTCGTACCAGTTTGTCTTCCAACCAATCGGAGTGAATGACGGCATCCTCAAGGCTGGAACTAAAGAAAGGCACATGTAGCAGAGATCTGAGAAACTGGAGGACATGAGATAGGGAGTGTTCTGTGGCTGGTGAGGAATTATATAAATAAGGAAGAGTTGTGAGGCTGGATGAGGTGACAGTGATCAGGAGAGTTGAGGATGGAGGAATTTAGAGTTAGTGAGGATTAGAGTCATAATGTTATACAGCAAGGAAACAGGCCCTGTGGTGCAACCAGTCCATGCCAACCATAATTCCAAACTGAACTAAGTGTACGTGCCTCCGCTTGGTCCACATCCATCCAAATATTTCCTATTTATGTACTTATCTGAATGTATTTTAAATATTGTAATTGTATTCACAGCTACCACTTCCTCTGGAAATTCATTCCACACGTATGTTTTTTTTTAAAACCCTTATGTCTTTTCTCAAACCTTTCTCATTTCTTCTCAAAATGAATGCACCCGAGTTTTGAATCCCCCTCTCCCCCGGCTATTCACCTTATCTGCACTCTTTTTCTGATTTTATAAACCTCTAATAAGGTCACCCCTCAACCTCATGCACTGCAGTGGAAAACATTCCCAGCCTATCCAGCCTCTCCTTAGAACACAATCCCTCCATTCATGGCAACATGCTGGTAAATCTCTTCTGAACCTGCTCCAATTTAATAATATCCTTCCTATAACAGCACAACCAGAACTGGACAGAGTATTCCAGAAAAGGCCTCTCCAACATCCTGTACATCCTCAACATAACGTCCCAACTCATGTATTCAAAGGTCTGAACAATGACGGTAAGTGTGCTAAGCACCTTCTTAACCACCCTGTCTACATGTGACACACACTTCCAAGACGTGAAGCCCTCTGTCTCTTTGTTCCCATATCACTACTCAAGGTCCTACTTTTATTGAGTGTCAGTCGTACCCTGGTTTGTTTTATCAAGATGTAATATTTTGCATTTATTCCAATTCAAAACATTTTCAAGTATAAAGGCAGTAGGAGTATAATTAAGAGGGAAATCAGGAGACAAAAAGGGGACGTGAGATAGCTTTGGCGAATAGGGTTAAGGATAATCCAAAGGGCTTTTGTAAATACATTAAGAACAACAGGCTAACTAGGAGAAAATAGAGATCAGCAAGGCAGTCTTTGTGTGGGGCTTCAGGCGATGGGCGAGATAGGGAAACAAGTACTTTGCATCAGTGTTTACTGTGAAGAAGTACATGGGAGATATAGAATGTGGTGAAATAAATGGTGATATCTTGAAAAATGTCCATATTACAGAGGAGGAGGAGGTGCTGGAAGGAGCTGGTGCAGGGGAAAATGATTCACATTTTTGCATCATTGTGATCTCCTCTGGAGTAGAGTTGACCTGCATAAGAAGGATGGATTGTACCTGATTTGGAAGGTGTCTAATATCTGGGCAGGGAGATTTGTTAATGCTACTCAGGAGGCATTAAACCAGTGAGGGAGTGGGTGTGATTGCAAATAGATAGTGAGAAAAGAGGTATGTCTGAGGCTGGTACAGTTCTGAGGTCAAATAGTCAAGGCAGGCAAGGGCAAAGCAGAGAATGAGGTCAGACTGAGTAGTTACACTGCATTTATTTCAATGCAAGAGGCCTGACAGGGAAGGCAGATGGGCTTAGGGTATGGTTTTGAACATGGCACTGGGATATCATGGGTATTACAGAAACGTGGCTCAGGGATGGATAGGACTGGCAGCTTAATGTTTCAGAGTATAGATGCTATAGGAAGAATAGAAACGGGGCCAAGAGAGGAGGGGGAGTAGTGTTTTTGATTAGGGATAGCATTATGTTTTTGCTTAGGGAGGATATTCATGGGAGTCCGCCCAGTGAAGTTATTTGGGTGGAACTGGGAAATAAGAAAGGGATGATCACCTTATTGGGGTTGTCTGCGTGGATTTCATCCGGGTTCTCTGGTTTCCTCCCACAGTCCAAAGATGTGCAGGGTAGATTGGATTATCCAGGCTGAATTGCCCGTAGTGCTCAGGGATGTGTAGGTTGGGTGGCCCTGGAAAATGCAACGTTACAGGGGGAGGTTAGGAGGCTCTGAGCGTCAGTATCGATGTGATGGGCCGAATGGTCTCATTCCACACTGTTGGGATTCTGGGACTCTCTGATAATTATATTAGTTTTAAAATAGTTACAGAAAATAATAGACCAGATTGTCCAATTTAGAAACTTAACTTTTCAAGGGTCAATTTTGATGGCACAAGGCAAAAACTTTCATCTGACCCCTCAAACCTGCTCTGCCATTCAATAAGATCAGGGCTGATCTTTTCATGGCCTCAGCTCCACATTCCTGCTCTCTCACCATAACCCTTAATTCCTTTCTTGTTCACAAATCTACCTTTTGCCTTAAAGGAAATAAAGTTGATAGCTCAACTGCTTCACTCAGCAGGGAATTCCACAGATTCACAACCCTTTAGCTGAAGAAGTTACTCCTGAACTCAGTCCTAAATCTGCTCCACCTTATTTTGACGCTCTGTTCTCTAGTTTCACCCATCCCTGGTGAAAATAAACTCCCTGCTTCTATTTTACTTACTCCCTTCATAATTTTGTTTTTTTTACCCCATCCAACCTCCCATTCTTCTAAATTACAATGAGTATAGAATCAGTTTTCTCAATCTCTCCACAGACACCAACCCTCTCAACTCCAGGCCCAAACTAGTGACCCTCCTCTGCACCCCCTCCAGTGCCAGTACATCTTCCTGAAGTAAGGAGATCAAACCTGTACACAGTACTCCAGGTGTGGCCTCCCCAGCACCCTGTACAGCTGCAGCATAACCATCCCTCTAGCAAGGAAGGACAATATTCCGTTCACTGCCTTAAATACCTGCTGCATCTGCAAACCAACTTCCTGTGATTCATGCAGAAGGACACCCAGCTCCCTCTGCACAGCAGCATGCTGCAGGTTTTCACCATTTCATCATCCAGTTTGCTGTTAGTTCGACCAAAATGGATGACCCCACATTTCCCAACATTGTCCTCCATCTGCCAGATCCTTACCCACTCACTCAACCTATCTGTATCCCTGTGCAGACTTACAGTGGCCTCTGCACACATTGCTCTACCTCATCTTTGTATCAAATCTGAACTCTGACACCGTACACTTGGTCCTCAACTCCAAAACATTTATGTAAATTGTAAACAGTTGTAGTGCCAACACTAATCCAAACGCCCATTTATCCCCATTCTTTACTTTTTGTTGGTTAACCCATCCTGTATCCATGCTAATACGTTACCCATAACGCCGTGCAGCCTTTATCTTATACAGCAGCCTTTCATGTGGCAACTTGTTGATTACTTTCTGGAAATTCAGATACACCACATCCACTGGGTCCCCTTTGTCCAACGCATTTGTGATGTCCTCAAATAGTTCAAGTAAATGCATTAAACATGAGCTGCCTTTCATGAATCCATGCTGTGTCTGCTCAATGGGATAGTTTCTACCCAGATAACTCACTACTACTTCCTTGAGAGGTTCAAGCATTTTCCCCACTACAGAAGTTAAACTAATGGGTGTTTTTTTTTAAATAGTGGCATCACATTTGCAGCTTTCCAATCTGTCAGATACGTCCCAGAGTCCAGCAAATTTTAGCGAATTATCATGAACACATTTGCTATTTTCCCGGCCATCTCTTTTAGCCCCTGGGATGCATTCCATCACGGCCAGGCACCCTTTTTACCTTTAGGCTGTTACCTTTCCCAGCACTTCCTCTTTACTGAGAATGATTGATTCTCTGTCCATATCTGCCATTGCCTCCATAGGCCTGTAAAAATGAGACAATGAGAGTACACAGACAGTATGTTCCTGTTAAGGGCAAGGCTGGGAGGCGTAGAGAATGTTGCCTGTCAAGAGAAATTGAGGCTCTGGTCAAGAAAATGAAGGAGGGATATGACAGGTACAGACAGCTGGGTTTGAGTGGATCCCTGGAGGAGTATAGAGACAGTAGGAGAATACTTGAGGGAAACCAGGAGGGCAAAAAGGGGACAAGCGATGGCTTTGGGAAATAGGTTTAAGGAGAATCCAAAGAGATTCTAGAAATACACTAAGGACAAAGAGTGACCAGGCAGAGAATAGGGACCCTCAAAGATCAACAAGACTGACTATGGAACCCCAGGAGGTTGGAAAGATTCTATATGAATATTACACATTGGTTTTTACTGAAAAACGATATGGAAGCTAGAGAATTTGCACAAATAAATAGTGTTAACTTGGCAAGTGTCCATGTTACAGAGGAGGATACCCTGAATGTCTTAAAATGGATAAAGGTGGATAAATCCCTAGGACCTGATCAGATGTATCCCTGAAATTTGTGGGAAGCTAGGGAAGTGATTGTTGGGCCCCTCCCTGAGATATTTGTGTCATCAATAACCACAGGTGAGGTGCTGGAAGATGTGTGCCATTATTTGAGAAAGGTGGTAAGGAAAAGCCAGGGAACTATAGACCGGTGAGCCTGAAGTCAGTGGCAGGCAAGTTGTTGGAAGGGATTCTAAGGGACAGGATTTTCAAGTAATTGGAAAGGCAAATAATTGGGGAGAATCAGCATGGCTTTGTGCATGGACATCGTTAACTTGGACTTCAGGAAGACACAATGTTCCACATAACAACAGACTGGTTAGCAAGTTCAACATCATAGAATACGGGGAGAACTAGCTATTTGGATAAAATTCATCACAGAGACATACAGCACAGAAACAGACCCTTCGGTCCAACCCATCCATGCCAACCAGATATTCCAGCCCAATCTAGTCCCACCTGCCAGCACCTGGCCCATATCCCTCCAAATCTTTCCTATTCATATACCTATGAATGTTGCAATTGTACTCGCCTCCACCACTTCCTCTGGCCACTCATTCCACACACGTACCACCCTCTGTGTGTAAACGTTGCCCCTCAGGTCTCTTTTATATCTTTCCCCTCCCACCCTAAACCTATGCCCTCAAGTTCTGGAAGCCCCCACTCCAGGGGGGAGACTTTGTCTATTTACCTTATTTATCCTGTCCATGCCGCTCATGATTTTATGTTTCTCTGTGAGGTCACTCCTCAGTCTCCGACACGCCAGGGAAAACAGCCCCAGCCTATTCACCCTCCCCCTGTCGTGATTTCGACCAGGAGCAGATTTGTCTCCAGGATATTTAGTTGACAGAGAGGGAAAGTAGAAAGTTTGTCACAATTTTTAGTAACTACATTCATGTAATTGGCAAATAATGCAAGGTAAAAATGAGAAGATTATTTTACAGAGTCAGTTCTGAGCATCTGGAACAGTTTGAAGAAGAGCTGAATGCAGATTCAACAGTTAGTGTCAAAACAAATTTGGAATTCAACTTTTTAAGGAAAGATTTTGAGGGCTATGGACAGATGGGAGGGGAGTTGGGACAGATTTGCAGCATCTGCAGAGGGAGAGAGTACAGCCCAAATAGGCTGACTAGCCCCCAGCCCCTATGCTCTGTGATAATGCCCCATTCACTGTGAATGATGAAGCTCATCCCTCCGCAGAGCCATCGAGCCATAGAGATGTACTGCATAGAAACAGACCCTTCGGTCAAACTCGTCCATGCTGACCAGATGTCTTAACCTAATCAAGTCCTGTTTGCCAGCACTTGGCATATATCCCTCTATACCCTTCCTATTCATATACCCATTCAGATGCGTTTCAGATGGGGTAAGTGTACCAGGCTCCACCACTTGTCTTGACCGAAAATTCTATGCATGTAGCAACCTCTGATTGACAGAAGCCCCTTAGGTCCCTTTTAAATATTTTCCCTGTCAACTTAAACCTATGCCCTCTCGTTCTGGACCTGTCTATTTATCCCATTCATGCCCCTCATGATTTTATAAAACTCAATGAGGTCACCCTTCAGCCTCCAATACTTATGGGAGGATCCCACCAACATGACACAATGGGGCCCAGGTGATTGACAGCAGCTGCAGACCAATAGGAGAGTTGGCGTGATCCTCCAGCCAATAGAAGTGAATGAGGGGTGTGGCCAGCAGGCCAACACGTGACCATGAGCTGTGCAGGCGCAGTGTCACTGTGAGGGGAGGACTCAGTGAGTGTGATGGGAGTGGCATAGACTGGGAGAAAAATGGGTTTTGTGGGTACTGGGGCGGTTTATAAACACACGGTGTAGGCTGCTTGACATGAATTACAAGCTCCCGCTAAATAAAAACCAGAAAACACTGTGGATGATGGAAATGATGAACAACAACCAGAAAGTGCTGGAAAAGCTCAGCAGGTCTGGCAGCATCTGTGAAGAGTTAACATTTCTGATCCTATGAACCTTCCTCAGAACTGATGTGACTGAGAAAAAAATGTTGGTTTATATGCAGAAGGTATAGGTTAAAGAGTAAATGATTGGGAATAGAGCCCAAAGAGAGAGAGAGAGGAGAAATTGGACAAAGGAGTGTATATCGATCTGGCTGGGGGAGGGTGAATAGCTGTTTATGGGGACTGTTAGTGGCTAATCACAGATAGTGTGTAATAGCAGGCTATGTAATAACAAGGCCTGGTGTGTGGGGTAGGGGGCTAGGACGCTAGGACGTGGGAGAGTTCAGCATCTGAAATTATGGAATTTGATATTAAGGCCAAAAGGCTGAAGGGTACCCGAGTGGGTGATGCGGTTTTGTTCTTCCAGCTTCGTTAACATGTGGCACTGGAAACGCACAGCAGGTCAGGCAGCATCCAAGTAGCTGGAGAATCGACGTTTTAGGTATATGCCCTTCATCAGGAATGTGCAGTGTGGGAAAGAGTGCTGAGAGATAAATAGGAGGGGGGGTGTAGGGTTGGGGGGGAAGGGAGCTAGGAAAGCAATAGGTAGATGCAGATGGGAGGTAATGGTGAGAGGGTGGAGTGGATAATGGGGAAGGAAGATGGACAGGTGGGTCAGTTCAAGAGGCCAGTGCCGAGTTGGAGGGTTGGAGCTAGGATAAGGTGGGGTGAGGGGAGATGAGGAAACATTGATGCTGTGTGGTTGAAGGGTCCCAAGGCGGACAATGAGGTGTTATTCCTCCAGGCTTCGGATGGCTCGATTTGGCGATGGAGGCAGCCCAGAATCTGCATGTCCTTGGCGGAGTGGGAGGGGCCGTTGAAGTTGTCGGCCACAGGGCAGTGTGGTTGGTTGGTACGTGTCCCAGAAGTGTTCCCTGAAATATTCCGCAAGTTGGCGTCCTGTCTCCCCACTGTAGAGGAGACCACATCGAGAGCAAAGGACTCAATAGGTGAGATGTTTGAATGTAAGAACTATCTCTGCTGAATGTGGAAGGATCCTTTGGTGTCTTGGATGGAGGTGAGGGGAAGGTGTGGGCACAGTTTTTCCACCTCTTGCTATGGCGAGCGAAGGTGCTGGGAGTAGAGGATGGGTTGGTGGGGAGCGTGGATCTAACAAGGAAGTCACAGAGAGAATGGTCTCCGAGGAATGCTGAAAGGACTGGGGAGGGAAATATATCTCTGATGGGGTCTGATTGTAGGTGGTGGAAATGATGGAGGGTGATGTGTTGTACCTGGGTGGAATGTGAGGACTTGGGGGATTCTATCCTTGTTGCAGTTGAAGGAGTTGGGTTCAAGGGCGGAGGTTTGGGAAGTAGAGGAGATATGGTGGAGGGTATTGTTGACCACATGGGAGGGGAAATTGCTGTAATTGAAATACGGATCCATTTGGTATGTTCTGGAGTGTTCTGCCAGTTTGTATCAAGCTTCACTGGAACATTGCAGTAAGTATGAGACAGGGATGTTGCCCAGGGAACAGGCTCGTGTGTTGAAGTGGCAGGCAACTGGAAGCTCAGGGTCTTTTTTGCGGCAGAACGTACATCAGCCACCATTTCCATCCCATCCACTGAGATGCTGCCCGACACCGGTTCCTGTTCCCTCTATTAACAGCTATGCACTCTCCCAGCCAGATCACTATCCAGTCCTTTTTCTTTCCACATGTTCCTTTGGGCTCTGTCCCCACCTATTATTCACTCTTTAACCCCTATCTCCTTTGCCATTGCACTGGGAGCTAAATTGCCCCTAGTTTTCAGAGATGTGTAGGTTAGGTGCAAGATAAATATTTGTCTTTACTATTCATCCTGCACTGACTGTGAGTTTTGTTGTGTGAATTCATTTTATGGGACATGAATTGAGACTGGGATCTCAAAAACAGGTTTTTACAGTCAGCAGAGACATCAGGACCTGAATATAATTGGCATTTAACTGTGGAAACAGAAAGGTTTTTCTGTTCTGTCTATGAGAAAATATCATTTACTGGGCGGCACGGTGGCACAGTGGTTAGCACTGCTGCCTCACCGTCCCTGAGACCTGGGTTCAATTCCTGCCTCAGGCGACTGACTGTTTGGAGTTTGCACGTTCTCCCCTTGTCTGCGTGGGTTTCCTCCGGGTGCTCCGGTTTCCTCCCACAGTCCAAAGATGTGCAGTGTCAGGTGAATTGGCCATACTAAATTGCCCGTAGTGTTAGGTAAGGGGTAAATGTAGGGGTATGGGTGGGTTTCACTTCGGCGGGTCGGTGTGGACTTGTTGGGCCGAAGGGCCTGTTTCCACACTGTAAAGTAATCTAAATCTAATCTTCAATACTTTTGTAAAGCAAAAATCAGAGAGATTGACAAATTTGTGGCTGGATCACCCTTTGGGTGTGTGCTCTGTTCTGGGCCCTGCAGCTGAGGAAGGAGATATTGCCCTGAAAGGGAGCACAGATTTATCCAAATTGCACCTCATCTCTTTGCAGGAACTGTCAGATTTAGTCCCCAATCACCCACTTCGTAATGTTAACCTGTAAACTCTTTATTTTCAGTTCTCTGCAAACTACCCATTAAAATTCCTATGGACTAAAATTCCAGCATCTTTTCAGGTGGAATGTTCCAGATTCTGACAACTGAAAATGACAGGGCTGTACTGAGAATGCTGCTTGGCTCAGTGAGTGTGTTTTGGAGTTGGGTGAAAACAATGAGATGAGACAGGGAGAAGGTGAAGCTGAAACTCAGGTTTAGTTCAGGCCATTCAGAAATTCACATGGCCCCAATGGGAATAGCCAATTTTTATGAGATACCTGCTGAATATTTTGTAACAGATTTTAAAGTATAACATGTCAGCTTAAGTAAAGGTCGGGGATTTAGATTATAATGGACATGCTTGAAGTGAAGAAAGGTTGCTAGCTCATTTAAGTTCTCGCGATAGGAGAACTAGCTGAATCCAGAGAGACATTGTTACAGGAGACCTCAGATCCACGATGTTCTCCTCTTGTACAATGTGGGAAATAAGGGATGCTTCCAGTGTCCCTGGCGACAATATGTGCAGGAAGTGTGCCCATCTGCAGTTACTGGGAAACTGCTTTTCAGATCTGAAGCTGTGAATGGACTCACTGTAGCTCATCTGCAATTCTGAGGATGTTATGGACAGCACGTTCAGTGAGTTAGGAAAGGGAATGGATGACTATCAGATCAAGTAAAAGGCTCAGGAAGGAAATGCAGGAGTTCCCAGTGATCATCCCGTTATCAAACAGATACTGTATCCCGCTTCGGATTCTGCACAGAACAGGAGGAAAGAGAGTGACGGGGATTCAATAGTCAGGGGTACAGACAGACACTTCTGTGGCCACAGGCATGAATCCAGGATAGTATGTTACCTCCCTGGTGCCAGGATCCGCGATAGCATGGATAGGTTATTGGACATTGTGGAGCTGGAGGGTAAACAGCCAGTGGTGGTGGAATCATCTCACTATGCAGACCATGTATCATTTACATTCTCCACTGCTTCTCACTCATGTCTGCTTCAAAAAGAGGGAATCACTGAGAAACACGGAATAAAATGGGGTCAGAGTCTCTGGTATAAAACTGTTGAACACAATGCCCCCATCTTCTCCATATTGGTCATCAAGCACACAGGCCCACTGCGATCATCTCATACCTTTTTGATATTAGAATAGATGATAGATGATTGGTTAATGTTTTGGGGAGGCAAATGAGCAGAGAAGTTTAGTAGGAAATTCTGGAGCTCAGGGTGCAGGAATCTGAGTTAAAAATGGGCTATCCTCAAGGCTGGAATTACAGAAAGGCACTTAGCAGAGAGATTTGTGGGGATCGAGATTACAGAGATAGGGAGGATTGTGTGATTGGAGGATGTTACAGAGATGCTTATGATAGCAGAGATAAGGAAGAGTTGTGAAGCTTCATGAGGTGACAGTGATAGGGAGAGTTGTGAACACGAAGACACCGAGAGTTAAGAGTTTCAAAGTTATGTATCATGGAAATGGACCCTGTGGTCTAACCAATCCATGTCGACTATAATTCCACCTAAACTAACCACACCTGCCTCTGCTTGGCCTATATCCCTCCAAATATCTCCTATTTATGTACTTATCCAAATAATTTTTAAGTATTGTAATTGTATTCACAGCTACCACTTCCTCTGGAAGTTCAACCCATAAGTGCAAAAATAGAAAAACTCATGTCTTTTTAAAATCTTTGTCATCTCTTCTCAAAGTCTATGCACCGGTGTCTTGAATCCCCCTTCATGCAGCCATTCATCTTATCTACATAGAACATAGAAGAATACAGCGCAGTACAGGCCCTTCGGCCCTCGATGTTGCGCCGATCCAAGCCCACCTAACCTACACTAGCCCACTATCCTCCATATGCCTATCCAATGCCCGCTTAAATGCCCATAATGAGGGAGAGTCCACCACTGCTACTGGCAGGGCATTCCATGAACTCACGACTCGCTGAGTAAAGAACCTACCCCTAACATCTGTCCTATACCTACACCCCCTTAATTTAAAGCTATGCCCCCTTGTAATAGCTGACTCCATACGAGGAAAAAGATTCTCACTGTCGACCCTATCTAAACCCCTAATCATCTTATACACCTCTATCAAGTCACCCCTAAACCTTCTTTTCTCCAATGAAAACAACCCCAAGTGCCTCAGCCTTTCCTCATACGATCTTTCTACCATACCAGGCAACATCCTGGTAAACCTCCTCTGCACTCGTTCCAGTGCCTCCACATCCTTCCTATAGTATGGCGACCAAAACTGCACACAATACTCCAGATGTGGCCGCACCAGAGTCCTATACAACTGCAACATGACCTCAGTACTCCGGAACTCAATTCCTCTACGAATAAAAGCCAGTACGCCATATGACTTCTTCACCGCACTATTTACCTGGGTGGCAACTTTCAAAGATTTGTGTACATGGACACCAAGATCCCTCTGCTCATCCACACGACCAAGTATCCGACCGTTAGCCCAGTACCCCATCTTTTTATTACTCTTACCAAAGTGAATCATCTCACACTTAGCTACATTGAATTCCATTTGCCACCTTTCTGCCCAGCTCTGCAGCTTATCTATATCCCGCTGTAACCTGCCACATCCTTCCTCACTGTCTACAACTCCTCCGACTTTCGTATCATCCGCAAACTTGCTCACCCAACCTTCTAACCCCTCCTCCAGGTCATTTATAAAAATGACAAACAGCAATGGTCCCAAAACAGATCCTTGCGGAACACCGCTAGTAACTGCACTCCAAGATGAACCTTTACCATCAACTACTACCCTCTGTCTTCTTCCAGCCAGCCAACTCCTAATCCAAACCTCCAACTCGCCCTCAATGCCATACCTCCGTATTGTTTGCAGTAGTCTACCATGGGGAACCTTATCAAACGCCTTGCTAAAATCCATATACACCACATCTACTGCTTTCCCCTCGTCCACCTCCTTAGTCACCTTCTCAAAGAATTCAATAAGGTTTGTGAGGCACGACCTGCCCTTCACAAAACCATGCTGACTATCCTTGATCACATTATTCCTATCCAGATGTTCATAAATCCTATCCCTTACAATTCTCTCTAAGATTTTGCCCACAACAGAAGTGAGACTCACCGGCCTATAGTTACTAGGGTTATCCCTACTCCCCTTCTTGAACAAGGGAACCACATTTGCTAGCCTCCAATCTTCTGGCACTACTCCTGTAGACAACGAGGACATAAAAATCAAGGCCAATGGCTCTGCAATCTCCTCCCTTGCTTCCCAGAGAATTCTAGGATAAATGCCATCAGGCCCAGGGGACTTATCTATTTTCACCCTTTCCAGAATTTCCAACACCTCTTCTCTACATACCTCAAAGCCATCCATTCTACTTAATTGTGACTCAGTACTCACATTGACAACAATGTCCTGTTCCTGATTGAATACTGACGAAAAGTATTCATTCAGTGTCTCCCCAATCTCTTCAGCCTCCACACGCAACTTCCCACTACTATTCTTGACTGGACCTATTCCTACCCTAGTCATTCTTTTATTCCTGACATACCTATAGAAAGCCTTGGGGTTTTCCCTAATCCTACCAACTAAGGACCTTTCATGTCCCCTCCTTGCTGCTCTTAGCTCTCTCTTCAGGTCCTTCCTGGCTACCTTATAACTCTCAATCGCCCCAATTGAACCTTCACGCCTCATCTTTACATAGGCCGCCCTATTCCATTTAACAAGGGATTCCAATTCCTTATTAAACCACGGCTCCCTCACACGACCCTTTCCTCCCTGCCTGACAGGTACATACTTATCAAGGACACTCAATAGTTGCTCCTTGAACAAGCTCCACATATCAATTACGCCCTTGCCTTGAAGCTTACTTTTCCAAGCCACACATCCTAAGTCATGCCTCACAGCATCATAATTTCCCTGCCCCCAGCTATAACTCTTGCCCTGTAGTACACACTTATCCCTCTCCATCACTAGAGTAAAGGTCACCGAATTGTGATCACTATCCCCAAAGTGCTCACCTACCTCTAATTCTAACACCTGGCCTGGTTCATTACCCAGAACCAAATCCAGTATGGCCTCACCTCTTGTTGGCCTGTCTACATATTGTGTCAGGAAACCCTCCTGCACACATTGGACAAACACTGACCCATCTAACGAACTTGAGCTATAGCTTTCCCAATTAATATCAGGAAAGTCCCCCATAACAACCACCCTATTAGTTTCACTCTTCTCTTGAATCATCCTCGCAATCCTTTCTTCTACGTTTCTAGGACTATTAGGAGGCCTGTAAAAAACTCCTAACAGGGTGACCTCACCTTTCCTATTCCTAACCTCAGCCCAAACTACCTCAGATGGCGAGTCTTCATCCATCGTCCTTTCCACAGCTATAATACTATCTTTGACAAGCAATGCCACACCTCCCCCTCCTTTACCCCCACCTCTGACCCTACTAAAACATTTAAACCCTGGAACCTGCAACAGCCAATCCTGTCCCTGTTCTACCCATGTCTCCGTAATAGCCACAACATCGAAGTCCCAGGTACCAACCCACGCTGCAAGTTCACCTACCTTATTTCGTATACGTCTTGCATTGAAGTATACACACTTCAAACCACTTTCAGGCACCCTCCTTTGAAATTGATGCCATGTTCCTAAACTCCCTACACTCCAGGTCCTGCACCCTAAAGCTACAGTCTGGGTTGCCATGCCCCTGCAGAGTTAGTTTCAACCCCCCCCCCCCCCCCCCCCCCCCCCAAGAGCACTAGCAAACCTCCCACCAAGGATACTGGTGCCCCTCCGGTTCAGGTGTAGACCATCCTGTTTCTAGAGGTCCCACCTTCCCCAGAAAGAACCCCAGTTATCCAAATACCGGAATCCCTCCCTCCTGCACCATCCCTGTAGCCACGCATTTAACTGTTCTCTGTCCCTATTCCTCGACTCTCTATCACGTGGCACGGGTAACAAACCAGAGACAACAACTCTGTTCGTTGTAACTCTGAGCTTCCAACCTAGCTCCCTGAAAGCCTGCCGAACATCCTCAGCGCTCCTCCTACCTATGTCATTGGTGCCAATGTGGACCACGACTTCGGGCTGCTCCCCCTCCCCCTTAAGGACCCGGAAAACACGATCAGAGACATCACGTACCCTTGCACCTGGGAGGCAACATACCAAACGTGAGTCTCTCTCGTTCCCACAAAACCTCCTATCTGTGCCCCGAACTAGCGAGTCCCCAATTACTACTGCTCTGCTCTTCTTCACCCTTCCCTTCTGAGTAACGGGGACAGGCTCCGTGCCAGAGACCTGAGCCCCGTTACTTACCCCTGGTAGTCGTCCCCCCCCCACAAGTATCCAAAACGGTATACTTGTTCTTGAGGGGAACGGCCACAGGGGGTCCCTGCACGGGCTGCTTCCTCCCAGTCCCCCTCACTGTCACCCATCTATCTGCCATCTTTGGAGTTACTACTTCCCTAAAGCTCCGATCTATGACCCCCTCTGCCTCCCGAATGATCCTAAGTTCATCCAACTCCAGCTCCAGTTCTCTAACACGGTCTTGGAGGAGCTGGAGATGGGTGCACTTCCGACAAGTGTTTTCAGCAGGGATGTCCATGGCATCCCTCACCTCAAACATGTTGCAAGAGGAACATTGCACTGCCTTCACTGCCATCCCTCTGAAAGTAACCTTTTGTAAAAAAAAAACTAGGTCTAAAGAATAGAACAAGCAAAATGCAGCACTTACCTACTTACCACAACGGTCTTATTATTTAGGTGAGAGGAGGAGGGCGGGTGGGAGACACTACCTCTGCAGTGCCTCGGGTTCTTCTCCTGCGCGCTTTTAAAGGGAAAAAAAACCTACCTGGCTGCCCCTCCGGTCTTTGTCACTTCCCCCTGCTGCTCCCGCTCTTTCTGTAAAGAGAGAAAAAAACACCGCTGTCCGCTACCGGTAAGTAATTTTAAAACAAACTGTCTTACCTTAGCTGCTGCTCACACTCCATGATTTTATATACCTCTAATAAGGCCACCCCTCAACCTCCTGCTCTCCAGTGACAGACATCCCAGCCTATCCATCCTCTCCTTCTAAAACAATCCCTCCATTCATGGCAACATCCTGGGAAACATCTTCTGAACCCTCTCCAATTTAATAACATCCTTCCTCTAACGGGGGACCAGAACTGAACACAGTGAAGAGGCCTCACCAACATCATGTATAACCTCATGACAGGGTCCCAACTCCTATACCTAAAGGTCTGAGCAATGAAGGTAAGCGTGCTAAACACCCACTTAACCACCCTGTCTACATGTGACACAAACTGCAAAGACCTGAACCCCTCGGTCTCTTTGTTCCACATCACTACTCAAGGCCTTACTTTTAATTAGTGTAATTAATTAATGAGGCTAAAGGAGATGTTTGTTTTATTAAATATAATATCTTACATTTATTCAAATTAAATTCCATCTGCCACATTTCAGCCCATTCACCCAATTGATCAGGATCCCTCTGTATTCGTGGATACAGTTTTTGATGTCACCCACAAACAAACCATGCTTTGTATATTCTAATTCAAACCATCTACACACATGACAAACAAAAATGGACCCAGCACCGATTCCTGGAGAACACTGCTGGTCACGGGCCTCTAGTGTGAAAAACAACCCTCTACTATTACTGTCTCCTATTGTTAAGCTAATTTTGTATCCAGTTGGCAAGCTCTTGCTGAATCCCATGGGATCGAACTTTACAACTTCGTCTCCCCTGCACAACCTTTTTAAAGGCTTTACTAAAGTCCAAATAAACAATGTCTGCCACTCTGCCCTCATCGATCTTCTTGGTGACTACCTTAAAAATCTCAAACAAGTCTGTGAGACACCCTGTTAAGTAACCATGTTGAGTGTCCCTAATCATTCCTTAACTCTCCAAATACATGCAAATCCTATCCTTCTGAATCGCCTCCAACGGCTTACCCACCACTGAGATCTACAGTTCCTGGGCTGCTCCTTATACCCCTTCATTAACAAAGGTACAACATTAGCCACTCTCCAGTCATCAGGCAGCTCACCTTTAGTTATCGATTATACAACTATTTCTCCATGGTGCCCACAATTTCCTCTCACCCAAACTGTTCCCGTCCTATCACTTCAGTCACTTGCCCTGTCTGATCAGACAAGAAAAGGTCAGGTGTTGCTTGCTTCCTGATAGGAACATTTAAATATTGATAAAGAACATTTCTTGAACTCATTTAACACATTCTTTACCAACCAAACCTTTCACACTATCGTAATCACCTACTACTATAACCTTATTGTTGTGACTGTATATCGGAGATCTCTCTGTATATTTGTTCCTTATATTCTCCCTGATTATTGCAGCCTCTATAGTGCCATCTGACCAAGGTGATTTTTTTAAAGTTTGAAAACACCATTTTGTTTTTAAAAAATCTTTCCTCTGCGATTTAAATATAAATCTCTTTTTGTTTATTCACTCAGATGTGGATGTTTACCCTGAGGGCAGTTGAGAGTTAACCACATTGCTGTGGGTCTGGAGTCACATGTTGGCCAGACCGGGTGAGGATGACAGTTTCCTTCCCTAAAGGGCATTAGTGAACCAGATGGGTTTTTTCCTAACAGTCGACAGTAGTTTCATGGTCATCATGAGCCTTTTCATTCGAGATTTTATTGATATCAGATGCCACCATCAGCCATGATGCTACCATCTAACCGTAATCCTCGGAACATTGCTCATATTACTCGTCTAGCAAGAATATCATCTGGCCATTGCCTCCCTTTTTAGCAATGTATTATTTTTAAAAAGCTCCATCATTCTACGTGTACAATTTGAGGTAAAATTACACACATGCAATTTCTGAAGCTGGAGAGGGATTACAGAGACAGGGAGGGATGTGGGTCTAGTGGGGGATTGTTGTCCAAACATCACTGTGGTGTACATGGACTGCAGCATTTCAGGGAGGCGGTTAACCACCACTTTCTCCAAGACATATAAAGGTGGCCAATAAATACTGGTCTGGGCAGCAAAGGCAACCTCCAGTGAATAAAACCGAGCAGTGACCTCTCCCAGCTGACTTGTTGTGAAGGTATAAACCGCTCGGAAATGCAGCTTGGAGAAAAGAGAAACAAACAGTGACATTTCACAGCTGCCCTCCGAGAGACCTCGCTCTCTGAGCTGCTCACAGCCGGATCAGCTCAGTGGGTTTCAGTCTCTTGAAACATCAATTTTAGACGGTTTTATTATATTAATAGTGAGAAAGGGGAGGGTTTCTTTTTTATGTCTTTCGGTCTGCTGTTTAAATGTTTAAAATATAAAGCGTAAGCATTAAGTTATTCTCGGGCAGTATTTTTCGAGCAGTAAGACTGTGCCTTTGTCTTGGTCTGTAGATTGTTAAGGCGGAGAGATGGCCTGTTGTAGAGTGGTGTGCTGTTCCTGCCGGATGTTGGAGATTAGAGAGAGTTTCAGTGATCCTGATGATTGTGTCTGCAGGAAGTGTGTTTGCAAATCCTATCAGATCACATGGATTGGTGGAGGAGTGATTAAAGGCAGTGAGGTATTGACAGGAGCCGGGGGGTGTGATAGGTGGCAGTCTCAGGAATGCAGGATACTGCAGATACAGTCAGGTAGATGGGTTACCACCGGGAAAGCTAGGAGGGGTAGGCAAGTACTGCAGGAATATCCAGTGGTTATCCCCAGCTCAAACAAGTGTACTGTTTTGGAAAATGTAGGGGGTAATAGACTTTCAGGGGAATATAGCACTGACTGCCAAGTTACTGCGACTGAGACTGGCTCTAACATAATGTAAGGTATACCCAGTTCCACGCAAACGATGGTGATAGGGGACACTCTAGTCAGGGGCACAGTCTGCCATTTCTGCAGCTGACAGTGAGACATCAGAATGGGTGGTGCCTCCCTGATGCTAGGGTCAAGGATGTCTCACAGAGGGAGCAGAATATTCTCAAAGGGGAGAATAGCCAGTGGGAGGACATTGTACATTGGTACCAATGGCATAGGAAGGGGAAAGCATGGGGTCCTGATGAGCAGGGAGATTTGCTAGTTCCACTCGGGAGGTATTAAACCAGTGAGGGAGTTGGGGTAAACCTAAAGAGATGGTGAGAAAAGAGGGATGTCCGAGGCTGGTACTGTTCAGATTAGACTGTCAAGGCAGGCAAGAGCAAGCCACAGAATAAAGTGGGACAGACCAGTTACACTGCATTTATTTCAGTGCAAGATGCCTGACAGGTCAGGCAGATGGGCTCAGGGAATGGTTTTGAACATGGCACTGGGATATTATAGCAATTACAGAGGCATCACTCAGGGATGGATAGGACTAGCAGCTTAATATTCCAGGGTGTAGATGCTATAGAAAGGGGGCAACTGTACAGGGGGAGTGGCGTCTTTGATTCGGGATAACATTACAGCTGGGCTTCGGGAGGATATTCCTGGGAGTACATCCAGGCAAGTTACTTGGGTGGTACTGAGAAATAAGAAAGGGATAACCGTCTTACTGGGATTGTATTATAGACTCCCAATAGTCAGCGGGGAATTGAGACACAATTTTACCAGGAGACCTCAGTTATCTGTAAGAATAATATGGATGCAATTTTAAGGGGTTTTAACTTTACCAACATAGCCTTGGAGTGCTGTAGTGTTAAGGGTTTGGATGGAAAGGTATTTGTTCAGTGTGTACGAGAACATTTCAGATTCAGTTTGTAGGGTGTACCTACTAGAGAAGGAACAAAACCTGACCTGTTTTCTTTATTCATTCACAGGATGAGGCTGTCACTGGCTTGGCCAGCATTTATTGCTTTGTTTAACCAGAGGGCAGTTAAGAATCAGCCACGTTGCTATAGGTCTGGAGTCACGTGCAGACCAGAACAGGTAAGGATGGCATTTTCCTTCCCTACAGGTCATGAGTGAACCAGATGGGATTTCCCAACAATTGACAATGGATTCATTGTCGTCACAAAATTAATTTTTCCAGATATTTATTGAATTCACGTTCCAAAATCTGCTGTGATGGGATTCAAACCCAGGTCCCCAGAACGTTATCTGGGTCTCTGGATTAATTGTCTAGCAATAATTTCACTCTGTCATCGCTGCCTCTTAGGAAATGAGGCAGGGTGAGTGACCGAGGTATCAGTGGGGCAGCACATCAGCACCAAAGATCCCACAGTATTGTGGCTTAGTGGTTAGCGCTGCTTCCTCAGCACCAGAGACCTGGGTTTGATTCCAGCCTCTGGCGACTCTGTGTTGGAGTTGGCACGTTCTCCCCAGTGTCTGTGAGGGTTTCCTTCGGGTGTTCCAGTTTGCTCCCACAGTCCAAAGATGTGTAGGTTAGTTGGATGAACCACGTTAAATTTCCCATAGTGTCCAGATGCAGTAGATGAGGTTTGGGGATGTGCGGAGAAATCTCTGCCTGATGTGAAAAGATCCTTTTCGTGTCTTGGACAGAGGTCAGAGGGAGGTGTGGCCTCATGTTTTACATATCCCGTGGCGGCAAGGGAGGGTCAAGGGTGTGGAGCGTGGGTTGGTGGGAGGGTGTGGGCCTAACAAGGGTGTTGTCGAGGGAATGGTCTCCGTGGAACGCAGATAGGGGTGGAGAGGGAAATATGTCTGTGGTGGTGGGATCCGACTTTAGGTAGCAGAAATAACAGAGGTTAATGCACTGTATCTGGAGATTAGTGGGGTGGAAGGTGAAGACTGCAAGGTTATAATCTTATTGTGGTTGAAGTGGTGGGATAAAGGTGGAGGTGCGGGAAGTGGAGGGTATACATTGGAGGCCATTGTTGATCAAGTGAGAGGGAAATTGTGGTCCTTGAAGTAGGAGGCCTTTCTGGGATGTCCTGGGGTGGAATTGGTCCTCCTGGGTGCAGATATGGCAGAGGAATTGGGAGCACAGGATCACACTTTTGTACTTGAGGGAAATCAGGAGAGCAAAAAGAAGACATGAAATAGCTTCAGGCACTGGTTTAAGTAGAATCCAAAGAGATTAAACAAATATATCACAGACAAAAGTTTAACTGGACCAGAGAATAGGACCCCTTAAAGATCAACAAGGCTGTCTATGAAACCACAGGGAATGGGAAAGATATGCAAATATTTCATATCATTTTTTACTGGAGAAGGATACAGAAACTTGAGAGTTTGGAGAAATAAACAGAGATACCTTGAAAAGTGTCCATGTTACAGAGGAGGTGGTACTGGATGTCTTAAATGGCATCAAGGTTGATAAAGTCCTGGGACCTGATCAGGTGTATCCCAGAACTTTCTGGAAATCTAGAAGTGATTGTTGGGCCTCTCCTGAGATATTTGTATCGTTGATAGCGACAAGTGAGGTGCCATTATTTTTAAAAGGTGGTAAGGAGAGGCCATGGAACAAGAGAACAGTGAGCCTGAAGTCTGTGGCAGGCAAGTTGTTGGAAGGGATTCTGAGGGACAGGATATCCATCTATTAGGAAATGTAAGGAATGATTAGGGAGAGTCAATGTGGCTTTGTACATGCACAATTGTGTCTCACTAACTTAACTGAATGTTTTGAAGTGACAAAGAAAATTGATGAAGCCAGGCGGTGAATGTTGTTTATGTGGACATTCAAAAAGGTTCCACAAAGCAGACTGGTTAGCAGGGTTAGATAACATGGAATGCGGGGAGAGCAAGCCATTTGGATACAAAACTGGCTTGAAGGTAGGAGACAGAGGGTGGTGATGGAGGGTTGCTTTGCGGACTGGAGGCCTGTGGGCAGCAGTGTGCTACAAGGATCGATATTGGGTCCTTAAATAATTGACTTGGATGTGAATGTGTAAGGTATGGTCAGTAGGTTTACAGAAGGCACCAAAATTTGAGGTGTAGTGGACAGTGAAGAAGGTTAGTTCAGAATGCAACAGGATCTTGATCAGATGGGTCAATGGCGCAAGGAATGGCAGATGGAGTTCAATTTAGACAAATGTGAGCTGTTGGATTTCGGAAATGCAAGTCAGGGCAGGACCTGTACACTTAATGGTAAAGTCCTGGGGAGTGTTGCTGAATAAAGAGACCTTGGAGTCCAGGTTCATAGTTCCTTGGAAGTCGAGTCACGGGTAGGCGGGGTAGTGAATGCAGTGTTTGGTCCACTCCCCGTTATTGGTCAATGCATTGAATGCAGCTGTTGTGACGTCATATTGTGGTTGTACAGGACATTGATTCTGGGATTCTGTTTTCAGTTCCAATCTCCCTGTTCTCGGAATGATGTTGTGAAACTTCAAAGGTTTCAGAAAAGGTTTGCAAGGACTTTGCCAGGGTTGGACGGGTTGAGCTATTGGGAAATGCTGAATAAGTAGGGACTATTTTTCCTGGAGAGTTAGAGATTGAGAGGTGACCTTATAAATGTTTATAAAATCATGATGGACCTGGATAAGGTGAGCAGTCAGGGACTTTTTCCCAGGTTCTGTGGGTTCAGAACTAGAGGACACAGGCTTAAGATGAGAGGGAAAAGATTTAAAAGGGATCATTTTCCTCAATGAACAGAGTTATCAGAATCTGGAACATTCCACCTGAAAAGGTGCTAGGATTTGAGTCCATAAGGAGTTTACAGGTTAACATTATGAAGTGGGTGATTGGGACTAAATCTGACAGTTTCTACAAAGAAATGAAGTGCAATTTGGATCAATCTGTGCTCCCTCTCAGGCCAAAAAAGACCCTGAGCTCCCGGTTGCCTGCCACTTTAACACGCGAGCGTGTTCCCTGGCCAACATCTGTCTCATGCTCAGGTGCAGTGTTCCAGTGAAGCTTGATGCAAGCTGGCAGAACACTCCAGAACATACCAAATGGACCATATTTCAAGGACTGCAATTTCCCCCCACATGTGGTCAACCCCAATGCCCTCCAGTGTATCTCCTCCACTTCCGACACCACTGCCCTTGAACCCCACCCCTCCAACCTTAACTCACACACATTGTTATCACATTGCCTGCTATTGCACACTACCCACGATTAACCACTAATTGTCTCCGTTGACAGCTATTCCCCACCTACATCACTCCACAATTGGAGCTGCCAAGGACACAAACCTCTGGAATATCCTCCCTAACCCCCTCTGTCCTCCGTTAAGATTGTTGGGCCTCTCCTGAGATATTTGTATCATTGATAGCGACAGGTGAAGTGCTATTATTTTTAAAAAGGTGGTAAGGAAAGGCCATGGAACAAGAGAACAGTGAGCCTGAAGTCAGTGGCAGGCAGGTTGTTGGAAGGGATTCTAAAGGGCAGGATATACGTGTATTTGGAAATGATTAGGGAGAGTTAAAGTGGCTTTGTTTGTGCAAAATCGTGTCTCCCTAACTTGAGTGTGTTTTGTTTCTTGAAGAAGTGACAAAGACAATTGATGGCAGCCTGTGAACGTTGTCTCCATGGGCATTGAACAAGGTTCCACAAAGCAGACTGGTTAGCAAGGTTAGATAACATGGAATGCTGGGAGAACGAGCCATTTAGATACAAAACTGGCTTGAAGGTAGGAGACAGAGTGGTGATGGAGGGTTGCTTTGTGGACTGGAGGCCTGTGAGCAGCAGTGTGCTGCAGCAATGGATATTGGGGCCTTCAATAAATGACTTGGATGTGAATATATGAGATATGGTCAGAAGGCACTAAAATTGGAGGTGTAGTGGGCAGTGTAGAAAGTTAGTTCAGAATACAACAGGATCTTGTTCAGATGGGCCATTGGAACGAAAAATGGCAGACTGAGTTCAATTTAGATAAATGTGAGCTATTGTATTTTGGAAAGGCAAATCAGGACAGGACTTATGCACTTAATGGTAAAGTCCTGGGGAGTGTTGCTGAACAAAGTTCCTTGGAGTTCAGGTTCATTGTTCCTTGAAAGTAGAGTCGCAGGTAGGCAGACTAGTGAAGGTGGTGTACAGTATGCTTATATTTATTAGTCAATGCATTGTATACGGAAGCTGGGACGTCATATTGTGGCTTCACAGGACATTGATTAAGCCATTTCAGGAATTCTGCTTTCAGTTCGAATATCCCTGTTCTGGGAAATTTGAAAGGAGTCAGACAAGATTTGCAAAAACATTGCCAGGGTTGAAGGATTTGGGCTACAGGGAGAGACTGGGGCTATTTTCCCTGAAGAGTCAAAGACAGAGGTGACTTTATGGAGATTTATAAATCATGAGGGGCATGGATACGGTGAACAGCCAGGGTCTCCCCCCTCCCCAGGTGAGGTGGGTCCAAAACAAGAGCACATGGGCTTAAGTTGAGAGGGCAAAGATTTAAAAGGGATCTAAGGGGCAACGTTTTCAAGCTGAGTGTGTTGTGTGTGTGGAATGAGCTGCCAGATGAAGTAGTGGAGACTGATACAATTACAACATTTGAAAGGCATCCATGAATGGGATGGGTTTTGAGGGATAGGGCCCAATAGCTGGCAAATGGGACTCCAGTAGTTTAGGATTCCGAGTCGGCATGAACGAATTGGACCGAAGGTCTGTTTCTGTGCCGTCCATCTCTATGACACTAATAAATTAAGATGCGTTCCTCTTTTGTGGAGAGCTAGCAGAAGCACAGATAATTGTCCTTGGAGCTGAGATGGTTAAGCAGTGATTTGGACCAGGTGCAGATTTGTTTCCAAACAATTAATTTGCAGAGAGAGAGGAATTGTTAGCACGATCACAATTATTCGTAACTACTTTCAGGTAACTGGCAAATAATGCAGAGTGAAAATGGGAACATTATTTCACTCAGTAAGTTTTGCACACCTGGAATAGGCTGAAAGGCAGCTGGACACAGATTCAGCAGGTGTTCTCAAACAGATTTATAATTTTACCTTTTAAGGAAAGACTTAGTGGGCTTTGGGCAAGTGAGAGGGGAGTTGGGACAGATTTGCAGCATCTCCAGCGGGAGAGAGTACAGCCCCAATTGGCTGAATAGCCCCCAGCCCCTGTGCTCTGTGATACTGCCCCATTCACTGTGAATGATGAAATTCATCACAGGGCAGAGAGAGAGAGGATCCCACCACTTACCTCACAATGGGGCCCGGCTGATTGATCTCAAACAAGTACACTGTTTCGGAAAGCGTCGGAGGTCACCCTCTCAGGGGCATATCGCACTGACAAGCAAGGTACTGGTACAGAGACTGGCTCCAATGTAATGTGAGGTATATAAGGTTCCTGGTGATCGATGGTGATAGGAGATTCTCTGGTATAGGGTACAGACTGCCGTTTCTGCAGCTGACAGTGAGACATCAGAATGGGTGGTACCTCCCTGGTGCCAGGGACAAGGATGTCTCGGAGAGGGAGCAGAGTATTCTCAAAAGGGAGTATGATCAGTGGGAGCTCATTATACATTAGTACCAATGACATCGGAAGAGGAAAGGATGAGGGTCTGACGAGAGAATATAGCAAATTATCCTGGAGGATAAAAAGTAGGTCTTCGTGGGTAGTAATATCTGGATTACTCTTTGTGCCGCATGCTAGTGAGAGTAGGAACAGCAGGATAGAGCAGATGAATGTGTGGCTAAGGATCTGGTGCAGGGGAGAAGGATTGCCATGTTTGGATCATTGGAATCTCTGCTGGGGTAGAATTGACGTGCATAAGAAGGATGGATTGTACCTGAATTGGAAGGTGTCGAATATCCAGGCAGGGAGATTGGCTAGTGCTACTCTGGAGGCATTAAACCAGTGAGGGAGTGGGGGGTAAACCTAAAGAGATAGTGAGAGAAGAGGTATGTCTGAGGCTGGTACAGTTGAGAAGTTAGACAGGCAAGGGCAAGGCACAGAACGAGGTGGGACAGAGCAGTTTCACTGCATTTATTTCAGTGCAAGAGGCCCGTCAGGGAAGGCAGATGAGCTGAGGGTATGGTTTTGAATATGGGACTGGGACATCATGGATATTACAGAAACGTGGCTCAGTGATGGATAGGATTGGCAGCTTAATGTTCATGGGTGCAATGGGAAGGATAGAAAGGGGGACGAGAGGAGGCAGAATGGCGTTTTGGATTAGGGATACCTTTATGGTTGTGCTCAGGGAGGATATTGGGAGTATTTCCAGTGAAGTTACTTGGATAGAATTGGGAAATAAGAAAGGGATGATCACCTTGTTGTGGTTGTCTGCTTGGGTTTCGTCTGGTTGCTCTGGTTTCCTCCCACAGTCCAAAGATGTGTAGGATGGGTGGGTTATCCAGGCTGAATTGCCCATAGTGTTCAGGGATGTGCTGGCCAGGTGGATTGCTCATTGGAATTGCAACGTTATAGGGGTAGGGTAGAAGGCTCTGATGTTCAGTGTGGATGTGATGGGCTGAATGGCCCGCTTCCACGCTGTCTGGATTCTCTGATAATTCTACTAGCTTTAAAATAGTTACAGAAAATAATAGACCAGATCTAATAGGTAGCCTTCTAAATTGGACAATTTCGATGGCACAAGGTAAGAACTTGCAAAATTTGTTTGCGGGAGGTTATTTCCAGGGAAAGGGATGGCTGGACAAAAGAGTAACCAGGCAGAGAATAGCAACCCTCAAAAATCAGTAAGGCTGTCTATGGAACCGCAGGCGGTGGGAGAGATTCTGTAAGTATTTCACATCAGTTTTTACTGAAAAATGATATGGAAGCTAGAGCGTTTGGAGAAATAAATAGTGATAAATTGGCAATTGTTCATATTACAGTGGAGGAGCTACTGGATGTCTTAAAAAGCAGAAAGGTGGATAAATCCCAGGAATCTGAGCAGGTGTATCCCAGAATTTTGTGGGAAGCCAGGGAAGTGATTGCTGGGCCCCTCGCTGAGATATTTGTATCATCAATTGCCACAGACAAGGTGCTGGAAGATGGGTGCCATTATTTGAGAAAGTTAAAAATCACACACCAGGTTATAGTCAAACAGGTTTATTTGGAAGTGTGCTTCCAATTAAACCGTTTAGACTATAACCTGGTGTTGTGTGATTTCTAACTTTGTACACCCCAGTCCAACACTGGCATCTCCAAATCATTATTTGAGAAAGGTAGTAAGGAAAAGCCAGGGAACTATAGACCGGTGAGCCTGAAGTCAGTGGCAGGCAAGTTGTTGGAAGGGATTATCAGGGACAGGATTTACATGTCATTGGAAAGGCAAGAAAAGATTAGGGATAGTCAGCATGGCTTTGTGCATGGAAGTCATTAACTTGGACTTGAGAAAGACACAAGGTTCCACATAACAGGCTGGTTAGCAAGTTCAACACCATAGAATACAGGCGGAACTAGCTATTCGGATACAAAATTGTTTGGAAGATCAAAGAGTCATAGATGTACAACACAGAAGCAGAGACCCTTCGGTCCAACCAGTACATGCTGACCAGATATCCCAATGCAATGTAGTCCCACCTGCCTGCACCCGGCCCATATCCTTCCTATTCATATACCTATCAAGATGCCTTATAAATGTTGCATTCGTCCAACCTCCACCACTTCCTCTGGCAGCTCATTCCATACACGTACCACCCTCTGTGAAAACGTTGCCCCACAAGTCTCTTTAAAGTCTTTCCCCTCTCACCTAAACCTATGCCCTCTAGTGCTGGGATCCAACACCCCAGGGAAGAGACTTTGTCTATTTATCCTATCCATGCCCCTCATGATTTTATATATCTCTATAAGCTCACCTCTCAGCTTCCAACGCTCCAGGGAAAATAGCCCCAGTTTATTCAAAATCTATTCAACCCCCAGCTGAGCTCAAATCCTCCAATCCTGGTAACTTTCTTGTAAATCTTTTCTGAACCCTTTCACAACATCCTTCCGATAGGAAGGAGACCAGATTTGTACGCAATATTCCAATAGTGGCCTCACCAATGCCCTGTACAGCCACAACATGACTCCCAACTCCTGTACTTAATGTTCTAACTATATGCCGCCTTCACTATCCTATCTACCTGTGGCTACACTTTCAAGGAGCTATGAACCCGCACTCCAAGGTCTCTTTGTTCAGTAACACTCTTCAGGACCTTACCATTAAGTGTATAAGTCCTGCTAAGATTTGATTTCCCCAAATGCCACTCCTCAGCCCATTCACTCATCTGATCAAGATCCCGTTGTACTCTGAGGTAATTGTTTTCACTGTCCACTACACCTCCAACTTTGGTGTCATCTCACTAACTATACCTGCTATGTTCACATCCAAGTCATTCATATAAATGATGAAAAATAGTGGATCCAGCACCGACCCTTGTGGCACTCCACTGGTCACAGGCCTCCAGTCTGAAAATCAACCTTCCACCACCACACTCTGTCTTCTGCCTTTGAGCGAGTTCTGGATCCCAATTGGCTAGTTCTCCCTGTATTCCATAAGCTCTAACCTTGCTGAGCAGTCAGTGTCTTGGTGGAGGGTGCTTTTAGGACTGGAAGCCTGTGGTGAGCAAAATGCTGTCAGGCTGGGTGCTGGGTCCACTGTTTTTTGTCATTTATATCAATGATTTCCATGTGAATATAGGAGCTATGGTTAGTAGGTTTACAATAGACACCAAAATTGGAGGTGCAATGGACAGTAAAGTTACCTCAGAGTACAATGAGACTCCGATCAAATGGGCTGAGGAGTGGCAGATGAAGTTTAATTTTGATAAATGTGAGGTTCTGCATTTTGGAAAAGCAAATCAGGGCCGGACTTCTACACTTAATGGGAAGGTCCTGGTCAGTGTTGCTGAACTAAGAGATCTTGGAGTGCAGGTTCATAGTTCCTTGAAAGTGGAATCATAGGCAGGGTAGTGAAGAAGGTGTTTAGTATTCTTGCCTTTATCGGTCAGTGCATTGAGTACAGGAGTTGTGACGTCATTTTGCGGCTGTACAGGACATTGATTCAGTCACTTCTGGAATTCTGCTTTCAGTCCTGGTCTCCCCACTATCGGAATGATATTGTGAAACTTGAAAGGAATCAGAAAAGATGTGCAAAGATATTTCCAGGGTTGAGCGATTGAGCTATAGGGAGAGGCTGAATAGGCTGAGGCTGTTTTCACTGGAGAATCGGATGCTGAGGGGTGACCATAGAGGTTGATAAAATCGTGAGGGGCATGGATAAGGTAAACAGCTCGGGTCTTATTCCTGTTTAAGTGAGTCCAAAACTAGAAAGCACAGGCGTGAGGGAAAAGATTGAAAAGGGATATTAGGGGCAAAGTTTCAAGCTGAACGTGATACGTGTATGGAATAAGCTGCCAGAGAAAGTGTGGAGGCTGGTATAGTTACAACATTTAAAATGCATCTCATTGGATATGTGATTGGGAAAGGTTTAGAAGGTTATGGACCAAGTGCTGGCATATGGGACGAGATTAATTTAGGATATCTGGTCGGCATGGACAAGTTGGACAGAAGGGTCTGTTTCTGTGCTGTACATCTCTATGGCACTAATAAATTAAAATTAAGATGGGTTTCTCTTTTATGGAGAGTTAGCAGAAGGTCAGACAATTCTCCTTGGAGCTGGGAAGGTTAAGCAGTGATTTTGACCAGTAGTTGATTTGTTTCCAGGATATTTCATTTATAGAGAGACAGAGTGAGAAATTTTTAACGTCACAATTTTTAGTAACTACTTTCAGGTAACTGGCAAATAATGCAGGTTAAAAATGTGAAGATTATTTTACTCACTAGGTTCTGAGCATCTGGAACAGTTTGAAAGACAGCTGAATGCAGATTCAGTAGCTATTGTCAAAACAAATTTGAAATTTAACTTTTTAAGGAAGGATTTGGAAGGCTATGTCCAAATGGGAGGTGAGTTGGAACTGACTGGCACTATCTCCAGAGGGAGAGAGTACAGCCCCAATGGGCTGAATAGCCCTCAGCCCCTGTGCTCTGTGATACTGCCTCATTCACTGTGAATGATGAAGCTCATCACAGGGCAGAGCTGTAGAGATGTACAGCATGAAAATACATCCTTTGGTTAAACTGGTCCATGCTGACCAGATATCCCAACCTACTCTAAGTCCCATTTGCCAACACTTGGCACATACACCCTTCCTATTCATATACCCATCCAGATGTCAAATCGTATAATTGTACCAACATCCTCCACTTCCCGACAGAAGATTCCATACACGCACCAACCTCGGTGGGAAAAAAATTGCCCCTCTGATCCATTTTAAATTCTTCCCCTCTCATCTTAAACCTATGCCCTCTCATTCTGGACTCCCCCACCCCAGGGAAACGACCTTGTCTATTTATCCTACCCATGCCCCTCCTGATTTTATAAACCTCTGTGAGGTCACCCCTCAGCCTCTGATGCACCTGGGAGGATCCCACCACTCAGGTCACAATGGGGCCTGGCTGATTGACACAGCTTCAGACCAATAGGAGATTTGGCGTGATCCTCCAGCCAATGGGAATAAATGAGGGGTGGGTCCAGCAGGCCAACACATGACCATCAGCTTTGCAGGCGCAGTGTCACTGTGAGGGGGGACTCAGTGAGTGTGAAGGGAGTGGGAGAAACAGCAGAGACTGGGAGAGAGATGGAGGTGGTGTGGACTGGGAAGGTTGATAAACACTGTTTCAGTCTGCTAGACCTGAATTAGATACTCCGGGTAAATTGAAAGAACTGTGGATGCTGTAAATCACACATAACAACTGAAAGTACTGGAAAAGCTCAGCAGATCTGGCAGCATCTGTGAAGTGAAATCGGTTCGCATTTTGGATTCGGTGTCTAATCCTCAGGAACTGATGCTACTGAGAAAAAATGTTGGTTTTTATGCAGAAGGTAGAGGTTAAGGAGTAAATGATGGGGGGAATAGAGTCCAAAGAGAAAGATAAGAGCAATTGGAGAAAAAGAGTGGATAACGATCTGAGGGGGTGGGTGAATAGCTGTTTATGGAGACTGTTAGTGGCTAACCATAGGTAGTGTGTAATGCCAGGCTATGTAATAACAAGGCCTGGTGTGTGGGGTAAGGGGCAAAGACACTAGGACACGGGAGAGTTCAGGACCTAAAATTATTGAATTTGATGTTGAAGCCAGAGGATTGTAGGGTCCCCGACTGGGAGATGAGGTGTTGTTCTTCCAGCTTGTGGTGCTGGAAAAGCACAGCAGGTCAGGCAGCATCCAAGGAGCAGGAGAATTGACATATTGGGCATGTAAGCACTTCATCAGAAATGTGGGAGTTGGGGGAAGAGGGCTGAGAGATAAATTAGGAAGGGTGTTTGAGGTTGGAGGGAAGGGAGCTATGAAGAGACTAGGTAGATGTAGATGGGGTAGTGGTGAGAGGGTGGAATGGATAATTGAGAAGGAAGATGGACAGGTGGGACAGTTCAGGAGGCCAGTGCCGAGTTGGAGGGTTGAATCTGTGATAAGGTGGGGGAGAGGAGATGAGGAAACCTTGATGCCGTGTGGTTGAAAGGTTCCAAGGTAGAAGATGAGGTGTTCTTCCTCCAGGCGTGGGGTGGCTTGGATTTGGGGGTGGAGGACACCCAGGACTTGCATGTCCTTGGCAGCGTGGCGGCGGAGGGGATGTAGCTGAAGTGGTCGGCCACAGGGCGGTGGGGTTGGTTGGTGCATGTGTCCCTGAAATATTCCACAAGTTGGCGTCCTGACTCCCCAGTGAAGAGGAGACCACGTTGAGAGCAAAGGACACAATAGTTGAGGTGTTTGGGTGGGCAGGGAATTCTCTGCTGGATGTGGGAGGATCCTTTGGTGCCTTGGATGGAGGTGAGGGGGAGGTGTGGGCACAGGTTTTACACCACATGCAGTGGCAAGCGAAGGTGCTGGGAGTGGAGGATGGGTTGGTGGGGAGCATGGACCTAACGAGGAAGTCACAGAGGGAATGGTCTCTGTGGAATGCTGAAAGGGGAGGGGAGGGAAATATCTCTGGTGTGGTCTGATTGTAGGTGGTGGAAATGGTGGAGGATGATGTGTTGTATCTGGGTGGAAGGTGAGGAGTGGGGGGAATCCCATCCTTGTTGGGGTTGGAAGGGTGGGGTTCAAGGGCAGTGGTGTGGGAAGGGGAGGGGATACATTGGAGGGCATTGTTGACCACATGGGAGGGGAAATTGCAGTCCTTGAAATAGGAGACCATTTGGTATGTTCTGGAGTGTTCAAGCTTCACTAGAACACTGCAGTAAGCATGAGACAGAGATGTTGGGCAGGGAACAGTCTTGTGTGTTAAAGTGACAGGCAACTTGAAGCTCCGGGACCTTTTTGCAGCCACAATGTAACTCATCAGTCACCATTTCCACCACCGCTACTCAGATGCTACCAGGTTCCTGTCTCCTCCACTAACAGCTTTCCACCCTCCCACCAGATCGTTATTCACTCCTTTGTCTTTCCAAATGTTCCTGTCTCTCTTTGCGCTCTGTCCCCACCTATTATTTACTCTTTAACCCTGATCTCCTGTAGTCCAAAGATGTGCAGGTTCGGTGAATTGGCCCAGCTAAGTTTCCCGCAGTGTTCAGGGATGTGCATTAGTCCGGGGAAATGGAGAATAAAAGGGAGGAGAATGGGTCTGGGTGGGATGAACTTCAGAGGGTGGGTGTGGAATTGTTGGGCCGAAGAGCCCGTTTCCACACTGTAGGGATTCTACTTTTCCCAGCTGTCTTCGGTTCTGCTGAAGGGTCACAGAACCCGTGATGACCCTTGGTGTTTGCAGGAGGCGGAAAGGGGGGAGTGGCAGCAGAAACCAGATGAGATGTATCAGTGTAGACTGGGAGGGTTTAGTTACACTCTGTGCAGGTCGTTAATCTGAATTAGAAAATCTTGGTCCGACATTTGCAGCAAAGGGGAAAACAGCTGTGGGCCTCAGGCAGTGAGAGATCCTGGGTTATGGCCGCCATCTATATTTGGGGCAAGGTACAGCAAGGCGCAGGCACATGTCCTCTTTTGGGGGGGCGGGGTGATTTCAAGAGGAGTGTTTACACATCAAACACATACCAAGAGAAGTGTTCGCCTTCACTATTCACCTTGCACTGATTGTGAGCTTTGTTTTGCGAATTCATTTTCTAGGATATTAATTGAGAATAATTGAGACTGGGATCTCAAAAACAAGTTTCTACAGTCAGCGGATCTGAATATCATTGGCATTTAACTGTGGAACGAGAAAGGTTTGTTCAGTCTAGGAAAATATCACCAATAGTTTTGTCAAGCAAAAAGATGTTCAAGTTCATGGTCAGATCACCCTTTGGGTATGTGTTCAATTCTTGGCCCTGCAGCTGTGGAAGGAGGTATTGGCCTGAGAGAGAGCATAGATTTATCCAAATGCCAGATTTAGTCCCAGTCACCCACTTCATGATGTTAACCTGTAAACTCCCGACTTCCAATTCCCTGCAAGCTTCTCATTGAATTTCCTTGTGGACTCAAATTCCAGCACCATTTCAGGTGGAACGTTCCAGATTCTGACAACCGTCTGTTCATCCAGAAACTGCTGAAGTCCATGTTGACTCTGGGGTTACAAAGGGCTGAATTGAAAGATGAGATGCTGTTCCTGAGCTCCCATTGAGATGCATTAGAACAGTACAGGAGGCTGAGGGCAGTGTAGGTGGGAGCAGACATTGAAAATGACAGGGCTGCACTGTGACGGCTGCTTGGCTCAATGAGAGTGTTTTGGAGTTGGGTGTAAACAGAGTGAGGTGAGACTGGGAGAAGGTGAAGCTGAAACTCAGTTTTAGTTCAGGCCATTCAGTAATTCACGTGGTCCCAATAGGAACAGCCAATTTCTCAGAGATACCTGCGGAGTATTTAAGTTTTTAAAGTATGACATATCTGCTGAAGTAAAGATTTTTTTTATTATAATGTACATGTTTGAAGTGAAGGAAGGTTGCTCACTCGTTTAAATTTTCTTAATGGGAGTAACGAGATAAATGTCGAGAGATGTTGTGATAGGGCACCTCAGACCCGTGGTGTGGTCCTCTTGGACAATGTGGGAAATAAGGGACGCTTCCTGTGTACCTGATGGCTATGTGTGCTGCAAGTGTGTCCATCTGCAGTTACTGGGAAGCTGCTTTTCAGACCTGGAGCTGTGAGTGGACTCACTGTGGAGCGTCTGAGAATGTTACGGACAGCATGTTTAGTGAGTTAGTCACACTGCAGGTGAGGGCTACACAGGCAGAAAGGGAATGGGTGACCATCAGATCAAGTAAAAGGCTCAGGAAGGGGGTGCAGGGGTCCCCAGTGGTCATCCCCTTCTCATACAGATACTGTATCCCGCTTGGGATTCTGTAAGGGCGGGAATGGATGGGGTGGCCTCTCGGGAAATCAGCACCAGCCAGGGTCATGCCACCACAGAGAGCTCCGCTGCAAAGAGCGGGAGGAAAGAGAGGAAACACGGCTATAGTGACAGGGGATTCAATGCTCAGGGTTAGGGCGGGCACTGCTGTGACCATAGACATGAATCCAGGATGGTATGTTACCTCCATAAAGCTAGGATCCGCAATATCATGGAGCTGCTGCAGGACTTTCTGGAGCTAGAAGTTAAACAGCCCATGGTGGTGGAACACACAGATACCAACAACATCGCTAAACAGAGGGATGAGGGCCTGAAAACTAGATATAGGGAGAGCAGAGATGCATTAAAATGTAGCTCCTGAAACGTAATAATGTCAGACTTACTCCCAGTGCCATGTGCTAGTGAGAGCAGGAATAAGAGGGTAGATCAGCTGGATGTGTGGCTGGGGAAATGGTGTACCAGAGAAAGGTTTAGATTCTTCAGGCACTGGGACTGTTTCTGGGTGGGTCCTATACCAGCCTGACCGGTTACCCCTGGGCAGAGCTGAGACAAATCTGATGGGGGCTTTTGCAGTTCCATTGGTGAGGTTTTAACTAGTCTGGCAGGGGGTTGGGAACTAAAGTGTCGGCTCAGACGGGTACGATTCAGGTCAGGGAATGGGAGGTAGAATATTAGTGATGTAGTCATCAGCTCAGAAAGCCAAAGAAAAGGAGGATTAAACGAGGATTGAGTCCCTCTTCAGCCATCAGTCCTGCCATCTCAGAAATGTGAGTCAACAAAATATGGAGCTTGTATACATATCTATGACTCTATGTGCTTCAGCAAAATGGTGGAAATCTGCAATAAGAACATAAATTGCTGGACATCCTCAGCAAGTCTGTCAGCATCTGAAATGGCGACAGATGCAGGAAACATTGCAGCCTTGAAGAAGTGTTAAGATGATCACACCAAGCACTACAATATCGGTTACACGCTGAGTGCCAGAACGTGGGACTAGAATACAAAGCGTTTGATGACCAGCATGAATACGATGGGGCTGGAAAGTTGATGTTTTGGGTCAGGACTATTCATCCGGACTGACAAACTGTCCTGACCCAAAACATCAACTTTCCTGCCCCTCTGATGCTGCCTGACCTGCTGCACTTCCCCAGATCAACATTGTATAAACTCTGACTCACAGCATCTGCAGCCCGTAACTATCTACACATCCCAGGACTCAGGCTGGTGACCCTCCTTTACTCTCTCTCAGTAACCAGGATAACTTTACTTGGGAAAGGGGAACAAAGGTACACACAGTACTCCAGGTGTGGTCTCACCAAGGCCCTTCCAGAAAGGGATCCCTGCTCCGGTACTCGAATCCTCTCACTAGGAAGGTTACACATCATTTACATTCTCCACTGCTTCCCACTCCTGCCTGCTTCTGAAAAGAGGGAATCTCAGAGAAACACGGAATAAAATGAGGTCAGAGTCTCTGGTATAAAACTGTTGAACACAATGCCCCCATCTTCTCCATACCGGTCATCAAGCGCACGTGCCTGGTGTAATCATCTGAACACTTCTTCCAGGCTGCAATGTTTCCTGCATCTGTCACCATTTCAGATGCTGCCAGACCTGCTGAGGATCTGCAGCACTTTTTGTTTTCTCTGTTGTAGAGTACTGAAAGGGGGAATTTGTAGTTGAGAAATTCACATTGAATTTCATGTTCAGTTTTGATAGTTACTGGATCCGTGCCGATCTGGATATCATTGGCCTTTTCATCTGGAACGAAAGGTGTGCATTCTGCCTGTGGACGAATAGCACAAATGTCAGCGTGACTGGAAAAAGTACTGAGACAGCGAAGTCCATGTTAGCGGGGACTGTGGAGAGAAATTTCATTTGGTTTTTGAAAGTCTAAAAAATCATGGCACATTTCCCAGGAACAGTTAAGCCCCAGATTGGTTTTGTATGAGGACAATTAACCATGAAACCAGAAAGACAAAAGGATTCCTGCATCATGGAAAAAGCTATGAAAATGGGATTGTTGTAACAGAGTGAATTATCGATCATGGATTGTAATCCATTGGCGTTGTCATGTCGATTCCAGCACCGTGGGGAAACACGGGAAATGTGATGGATGCAGTGGAGGTTCCAGTTATTCAACTGGAAAAGGTACAGAAGAAATTTACAAGGATGATGCCAGGTCTCAGGAGTCTGAGTTACAGGGAGAGGTTAGACAAGCGAGGACTTTTTGGTTTATAGCAGAGGAAACCGAGGGGGAATATATTAAAGAAGTGTATAAGATCATGAGAGGCATGGGTAAGGAGAGGCAGCATCGGGTAACCCCCCGCCTGTCCGATGTGCCACTCCCATTCTTATACCTTTGTGGTAATGCACTCAGTCTTTTTCCCAGGGAACTAAGGACTGGAGGGTATCAGTTTAAGGTTAGAGGAGAAAGACTAAAAGGGAACCTGAGGGGCAACTGTTCTACACAGAGGGTGGTATGTATATGGAATGAACTGCCAGTGGAAGTGGTTGAGGCAGGTCTGTTAACAACATCTAAAGGGCATTTGGACAAATACATGGATAGGAAAGGGTCAGAAGCAGATGAGTCAAGTGCATGGAAATAGGGTTAGCATGGATGGACATTCTGATCGGCATGGGCCAGTTTGGGCCAAAGTGCCTGTCTCTGCTGTAGGATTCTATAACTAAGTGCATTTGCTATTTCTCCCCCTAACTCTGTTGGTATCTTGGGATGTATTCCATCAGGGCAAAGAGACTTTTTTTTTTAGATTACTTAGTGTGGAAACAGGCCCTTCGGCCCAACAAGTCCACACCGACCCGCCAAAGCGTAACCCACCCATACCCCTACATTTACCCCTTTACCTAACACTACGGGCAATTTAGCATGGCCAATTCACCTGACTTGCACATCTTTGGAGTGTGGGAGGAAACCGGAGCACCCGGAGGAAACCCACGCAGACACGGGGAGAACGTGCAAACTCCACACAGTCAGTCGCCTGAGGCGGGAATTGAACCCGGGTCTCTGGCGCTGCGAGACAGCAGTGCTAACCACTGTGCCACTGTGCCGCCCACTTGTCTACCTTTAGCTCCATTAGCTTGCCCAGCTCTAACTCTTTCATGATAACTGTTGTTTCTAGGTCCTCACCTTCCTCAGTCTCCTTATCAATTCCTGGCATGGTCTTCGTATCCTCCACTGTGAAGACTGACTGCTGTGTCCTCATATTCCTGAACCCTGCTGGGTAGGAATAACTAGGTACAGAACTCTGAGAGGTCTTCTTTGAGTCTTTATTGATGAGACATGGCAGTTACCTGATAGTGTACATGCAAAACACCTCCAGGCAGCATCAGGTAACTCCCCACCTGTCCGATGTGCCACTCCCATTCGTATACCTTTGTGGTTTGTGACTTTGAATAGAGACTATCTCTCAGGATTATCTCCATGGCAACAGCAGTTAAAAAGTCTAGTTCAGTTCAGCACTTTGTGGTTAAACCACACACCCCTCCCCCCACGCCCCTTTGGCTCCCTCAAGTACCTGACATGCACTTCAGTTTCAGTGGGGCTGTCTATCAGGATTCTGATGTGGAGGAGCCGGGGTTGGGGTGGGATGGACAAAGTTAAAAACCACACAACACCAGGTTATAGTCCAACAGGTTTATTTGGAAATACAAGTTTTTGGAGTGTGCTGTGATTTTTAACTTGATCAGGATTATCTCTATGGTAACAGTTAAGTGCTCCAACAATTATAGAGGCCATATGTTCCCCACATAACAGGTTCCCCTCCAGTAGTGTAAACTGCTATTCTGTCCCTGGAGATAGCTACTCATTACATTTTATCCCGAATCCCAGCAAGCTTTCTGTTGATCTTTGAAGTTTTTCTAATCTCCTGGTTTCTCCTTGGTTTTTACCAATTTGTGTGCCTTCTATTTCAATTTGACAGACTCCATTATTTCCTTACCCACCCATGGCAGATTACTCCTTTTCCGACAGTCCTTCCTTTTCACTGATATATGTTTTTACTGAGCACTTTGAAAAATTGCTTTGATATTCCTCCACTGTCTGTCAACTGTCCCACCCTAAAGTCTTTGCTTCCAGTCTATATTAGCCAACTCCTGCCTCATCCTATTGTAGTCTCCTTTGTTTAAGCACAGGATCTTGGGATTGGATTTAATCTTCCCACTTTCCATCTGTGTTCTAAATTCAACCAGACTTCTCAGGTCTTTTATCAGATTACGAGGTGAGGCGGTGTTTTGGTTTCATTGTCAAAGACCTTGGCTTTGTAGTAAAGTATAGGATAGATATTCCCAACGGAGTATTCTGGACGCTGTGAATGTCCTACACAGTCGAAAACCGTAAATCACTGTGTCCCCTCAGTGTAAAATTGCAAAATCATTATCTCCTACTCGCTTCCTCACTATCTAAGTTTGGAACGCTAATCCACCTGAGTATCCTGCATTTTCTGAAGGTGGTGAGTTTTGGATTCAGCTTTCCAGTTTTACCGTAAGAAGATAAGCCCTGGGCACAGGAGAGGCAATGCAGCCCTTCGAACCAGCTCCACCATTTAATACAATGATGACTGAGCTCACCTCGCTCTCAGCTGGATTTTCCCGCCTGCCCTCTCTCACCCTTCAACTCATTGCAAATGAAACATCTGTATCTTTTCATTAAGTTTGCTCATTGCCCTGGCATCCACTGCATTTTGAATAGGAAATTCCACAGATTCAGAACGCATTGAGATAAGTACATTCTTCTTCATGAGAATAGAATAGAGTCCCTATAGTGCAGAAACAGGGTGTTCTTCCATCGAGTCCACACCAACCCTATAGTGAGCATCCCATTTAGCCACATCCGTTCCCTGTAACCCTGCATTTCCTGTTGTTAATTGTCTAACTGGCACATGCGTGGACCCTGTGGGCAATTTAGTATGGCCAATCCATCAAACCTGCACATCTTTGGACTGTGGAAAGAAACCGGAGCACCCAGAGGAAACCCACGCAGACATAGGGAGACAAACTCCACACAGTCGCCTAAGGCTAGAATCAAACCCGGCTCTCTGACGCTGTGAGGCAGCAGTGCTAGCCACTGAGCCACCTCTCTTCAACTTTGCTGCCCCTTATTAACCTCCCCACCCCGCAATTGGCTGAATGTATATTCCTTACGTCAGAACTCAGGTTGTCTAAGCAGATGTCTCAGTAAAACCCAGTGACAGCCCACATGTCCTGTGTGTCTGAATATGGATCCAACACCCTCTAGCCCACAATTTTCATTCACTTTCCAGAGGCTTCATGGGGACAACAACTCCCACAATCCCTGAGGCAGGGACCACACGTGTGGGGAAACCCGGCATTGTACATATACGGAATGTGGGCGTGTTCTGGAGCATTTGTTTTGGGTAACTAGCAGAAAGCATTTCACACTGATTGGCTGGAGAAGGGACGCATCTACTTATAGTATTGATCGGTTTGGGGGGGGGGGGGGGGTCAATGTGCCATCACACCCACGTGGAACCAAGTTCCATCCCCAACTTGTTGTAACGCTGGAAATCGACCTATGGGGAACGAAGAAGGATCTGACCCATTCCCTCAGACTGAAGGTTCCTCTTCTGTCCAGGATCTGCCATCTCCCTGTCTGTTTCCTTTTATTTCATTCTGCTGTTACATTATTGACTTGCAGCAACTGAAGGGAAAGGAAGTGAACCCAGAAAGGGTGCAGAGTCTAACCAGGGGCGGGAAGTGGTGGCATGGATCTGTTTACCAGTAACTCCATGAGAATGGGGAGAGTGTACATTAGGGGGTAGCAGAGGCAGAATGGTGGGAGAGAGTAAGTGGGCTGGAGGGTTACAGCTTTGGGGGAAGAAAGGGGAAAAATATTCCAGAGAAATTAGAATTGTCTGTTCTGAATTTCTAATCTGTACATATTCCTTTATACAGGGTGCAAGATGGTGAAGATTTGCAGACTGAAATCTCAAAATCATGTGCAGATCGTGATTAAGTTAACCAGCATTTGAAGAACCAAAGATAGAGACTCACTCGGCCAAAATCATGAACACTCTCCCTCCCAGTATTGTGGGTCTCTCTGCACCAAATGGACTGTGAATGGTTCAAGACAGCAGCTCACTACCATCTTCACACGGGTAACTAGAGATGGGGTTTAAATGCTGGCTGAGCCAGTGATGCCCATATCCTGGAAATGGTTTCTATCTCTAGTTGCTGAAACGCGGTTGATGTTACTGCAGGATGATGAGGAATGCTGAGTGCATCCTCCAGGAGGCAACACCATCACATTACCCCTGCCTACACCCACACAGTAACACCGCAACGCCACTGAAACAAAAGGCAGTGAAACCAAAGGAGGACTTCGCTGAATTTACCTCGAAGAACTATATCTAAGGGGATTGGAACACAGCAGGAACAGGTGACTGAGCTGGATGGTCAGCTGGTTCCCATTGGTTAGTGGAGCAGGATTGAAAAGCCGAATAGCTGCTTCCTGCTATCTCCCAGGTATGTATATAGCCATGGAGCCCGAGTAGGAAGAAGTAGGCAGGGCAGGGATTCTCCAGGAGATTGCATCAGTTTTCAGTGAGGGAAGGTTTGATGGATTTTATTTAATATTTGTCTTTTACATTTAAAAAAAAATAAATTTGCAAACCTTGTATTCAGGTTTATCCCAGAATAAAAGTAAAAGAATCGAAACGATCTGAATATAACAGTTTTTGAAATTTCAAACGCCCTGTAAAACAAAATCCTGTCTATTCCCGGAAACCATCACTTCCCAGTTACTCAAACTCCAGGGAAATATTCCCTCCCTGACTGAACCTTTGGTTTGATTTAACTGCTTTTCAGTTCTTGTTCTGTGAGCTGTGAAGCGTTCTTTTTCCCCCCATTTCTCCGACCCAGAAATGTTATCTCACACAGAGCTGTGCAACCTTCCCACCATCAACATCATCATTACGCCATTTTGCTTTTTGTTACCAGCAGTAAGCCACCCGTGTAACCAATTGAATATTTCCAAACAAGACCCCTTACAGGCAAAGCAAACCATTACAAGTGACAAAGTGAGAAGGGACGAAATCAAGGTAGAGTTGTAGGGAGGGGGCAGCGACAGAGATAAAGCACGTATCCCGTGCGGTGCCCACCTCTGTCTAAAGGCATTGAGAGCATTGATAACACCACATGCTCCTTCTCCAGGGACACCCTGCTGTGTCGCGTTTATCCTCAATCATAGAATAAAATCCCGACAGTGTGGAAGGAGAGCATTGGCCCATCAAATCCCTGTAATACTGCATTTCGCATGGCTGATCCACCGAGTCTACACATTCCTGGACACCATGGGCAATGTAGCACGACTGATCCACCTAACCTGCACATCTTTTGACTGTGGGAGGAAACCAGAGGACCCACACTATCGTGGGGAGAATGTGGAAACTCCACACAGGCTGTTGACCAAGGCTGGCCTCTGACCTTGTACCTGGTGCTTTGAAGCAGAGGTGCTTCAATCCCAATATAAATCAAAACAGATGACCCCTGCACATTGTCACATTGCTGTTTGTGTTGCCTTGTGCTCAGAGAGACATCCTGAAGTTCAGAAATGGGATTATAAATTCAGTCAACTCCAGCCCAGTTAATGTGGCTAACACAAACAACAACATCAATATTCCAACAGTGTCATCATATACAAGGTCCGGTCCTGACTCTGATGAACAGTAACTGCAGAATCAGAGTCCTGCAGTGATGTGTGAACTCTACCCCACACGGAGCAGGGGGATGACCACTTCCCTGTGTGCACTCACTGGTCTCTCAGTCATGTTGAAGATGCAGCAAATCCCTTGTCACACTGAGAGGTAAACAACTCCTACCCAGTATGAACCCTCTGGTGTATCAGCAGGAGGGATGAATCACTGAAACCCTTTTCACACACTGAGCATCTGAATGGTCTTTCCCCAGATTGGGCTCACTGGGGTCTCAGCAGATCATAAGACTGGCCGAATCCTTTCCCACACGTGGAGCAGGTGAATGGCCTCTCCCCGGTGGCAACGCACTGATGTCTCTGCAGGAGAGAAATTTGAATGAATCCTTTCTAACACATGGAGCAGGTGAAGAGTCTAAATCCTCTGTGCCCTCTCTGGTGCCTCAGCAGATTGCAAGAGTGAGTAAATCCCTTCCCATACATGGGGCAGGTGACCAGCCTCTTCCCAGTGTGACTGTGTCAGTGAGTGTCCCACTGGGAGGGGTAAGTGAATTCCTTCCCACAGTCCCCACGTTTACACAACCTCACCTGGTCCCGTCATAATGGTGTCTTCCCAGATCACATGACCAGTTAAATCCTCAACCACATGCACAACACGAATGGTTTCTCTGGGCTGGGAATGCTGCTTTCCCCTTCCATATTATGTATAATGTTCGGGACCTGCGAAACTGGGTGCGTTAAATGTGATGTTAAAGCTGAGTTTCCCATCTGTGAACTCTCTCTGTGTAAAACAAGTTTATCTCCTTCATTACTACAGCTCCCAACACCAGCTCTCCCTTTAGTTCTCCTGAAATTCTAAATTTGGACTAATGCAATAATGTGGCTTTCTCTCACTTGTTTCTGAAAGTAAATTAGGATGATTTTGAATAACGACTTTACTAGCCAAACTCGTTCCTACTCTATCATATACGACTTTTAACCCATGGGATAATGTGTTACCAGCTTTGAAAATCGTTATAATGCTCTGACCACTTCTATGGAGTCTGTATAAGTTGATTCTAACAATTATCAATAGATCGTATCTAAACAGGATGCCCACACAACAGTAGGCGCTCTGACACTCAATGCCTGTAAGTTATTTTTCTTAAAGCCCCACATGTGTCTGGCAATCTGGCAATACAATTGAAGATAGTTTATACAGTAACCTTACAGTCTTAGTTGCCAATTCCAATCCATGAAGCAGTCAGTAACATTCCCCAGTGAATTGAATTCTATTAGCAGCTTTCTCCTGTCAGGAGAGATTGAGGAGCATGAAGCTGTCTTCTCTGGAGGACTGAAATATGAAACACTTGAAATGAACAAAATTCTTCAAGAGCTCAATAGGATAGATATAGGATGATGTGCACCCTGGCTGATATGTCTTGAATGAAATAAGCACTAACTGCGGTGTCTTTATCCAGCATCCCCTTTAGCTGCATAAATGTTCAAGATTTATTTGCTGCTCTAATTCCACTCTCTTATTGAATCCCATTTGTAATGTTGGTTGCCGTGCAAATTGGTAACATTTGATTCAATCTATCCTGAAACCTCTCTGTATCTGTGTCTCGCTTTTGTTCACCAAGACCCTCATTCAGTCTGACCTCTTTACAAACCCTGCCCTGATATTTCCCTAGAGGGCTCAGAAATTAAATGTCCACAGAATTGTTACTGCACAAAAGGAGGCTGATTGGCTCATCAGCTCTCCAAAAGATCACCTCACCGAATGCTATTCTTCTACCTTTACCCCATAAACCTTCCCATTCGTCCTCTTCCAATAACTGTTCTGTTCAATTCTATTCTCTTCATTATACCTGGCTCCAATTGTACTCTTTGGCAGTGCATTCCTGACCATAAACTTTCTCTGCATGAAAACACTTTGTATCATGTTACATGTGCTTCTTTTGTCAATCCCTTGACATCGGTGCCTCCTCATTATTGATTCTTTCATGAAAGAGAGCAGTTTCTCCTGGTCTACTCTCAATAGATCCCTTTTGGAGGTATCTTTACCCAGTATCCCTCGGGATGGTGAATATCATCTCTCGCGGTCACAGGAGACCAGTGCGAGACTGTTGCTTTCACTGTGCGGCTGGGTTCAGGACACCATCCAGCCTCACTGTACTCCAGCGCATACACACTGGGGAGAGACCATTCACTTGCTCTGAGTATCGGAAGCAATTCGCTCAGATATCCAGCTTGGTGAAACACCGGCAAATTCACAAGTAACCACAGCGATTGGATTTATTTTGTTTGTTCATGGGATCACGGCATCACTTGCCAGGGCAGCATTTGTCATCCATTCTGACTGCCAAGAAGATGGTCCAGGGTCAACCCCATTATTCAGGGTCTGGATTCACATGTAGGCTGGTCAAGGTCAGAATTAACACAGTTTCCGAGACCAGTGACATGAAGAGTTGATTTCTGGCCTATTACTTATGTGATGATAATGAATCATTTTTGCAGTTGAATTAAAAGTGAAAGACCAAAATGTGTTTTATTCTGATTGAGCACGTCCTCCTGTTTTCTCAGTTGTTATTGACAGTCTCATTCCCCTCGCACCAGAACCTGTTCCAGAGAGTGTTACAGAAAAGGCAGAATGGTCAGCTGCAGCTGGTCACCTGACCCCCAAAGGTTCACTCTCCACAGATGCTGCCAGACCTGCTGAAATTTTTTTTAATTTCTGATTTCCCAGCATTTGCAGATGGTTAGTTTTTCAATATTCATCTTGTCTGTTGCAGAGGAGTTTATTGATGAATTTAGAGAGTTTTGAATGGCAGAGCAGGGTTGAGGGGCTGAATGTCCACCTCCCCTTCCAGTGAAAGTTGTCCATCTGCAGCTTGTGTCAACATTTCCCCTCGCTGCTCACTTCACATCCATGTCTTACACACTGTTACTGACTGAGCAAACCTCCTGTGTTTGAGTTTAAACCTGCTAATGTTCAGTGTGCCTCTCCTGCCACCCAGGTTTAACTCTCATCGTGGAATGTTGTCCCGTATTACTGAGGGAATGCCCACAATGGACTCAGCCTGGAGTCTGTATCCCATGGGATCCACAAACCCGGTTTATTTCCTCCTTCCTCTTTCATTCTGGCTATTGAACTCTCGGTTTCAATCCAATCTCCTGTCATGCTCTTCAACATGCCCATGTGGATGGACTAGAGGAAGCTGGAATTTAATGATAGGAAGTGGGGATTAGGCGGAAGTACGAGGAGCGGTGACAGCAAAGACAGTACTCATTGTAACGGCAGAGTTTCTCCATGACCCAGTGAGTGGTGAGGCACCTGAGTTTGTGGGGGAGACAGATTCAATCAGGGATTTGGTAAGACACTCAGACATTGACCTGTCCATCTGATTGTTAACTCAGACAGAAAGAAAGATGCACATTTAGATAGCACCTTTGATGACCTGGGGAAATAAAACATGCTTCCATCCCAATGATTTCAACCACAAATCTCTGAAAACACAGGCACAAAGATTAGATTACATTACATTACATTACAGTGTGGAACCAGGCCCTTCGGCCCAACAAAGCCACACCGACCCGCCGAAGCGAAACCCACCCATACCCCTACATTTACCCCTTACCTAACACTACGGGCAATTTAGCATGGCCAATTCACCTGACCCTGCACATCTTTCTTGTACCAGGTTGTCTCTCAGTCTCCTCTTGAGAAAAGAGTTTTAAGCTGTTTAGCCTTTCCTGGTGATTATAACCTCTGTGTTCCTCTAAGATTTGTGACTGAACCTTTATTTTACTGTTCCTTGTGAGTGGTGCCAGCAGCAGAAACAGTTCCTGACCTGTGCGGGTTTCGATTGGAGTATTTGTATTTAAAAATTCATTCTCACCCTCACGTACAGTTTGAAATTGCTGTAAAACAGAAGGAAAGGATTGAGTGAGAACCCACAGAAACACAAAAGCAGCGCGTGTACCTGAGCTGAATGAAACTGGCATGAGGAAAACGTGACGATAATCACAACTAGTTAGAGTCTATGAATCCCATAGGTGCAGAAAGAGGCTATTCGATCCATCGAGCCTGCAATAAACTGCTCTCCCACCCTACCTCCATAACCTCTCATTTACCATGGCTAACCCAACCCGCTAAACCTGCACACGACAGGCCATGTTAGCACAGCCAATAGAGCAAACCTGCACATCTGTGGGAGGGTCACAGATTACATCCAAATGCTCGAAATTGTGGATGATGTCTCACGAATATTTGACTCTGATACAAATGCTCTGTTTTTAAAAATAAAAGCTGGGGCAAACTGCAACCAGAAAGATTTCCAATTATCTCTGGAGGAAGAGAATTCAAAACTCGTGCCATTGACCCAGGGAACACAGTGAAGTCACAGAGGTCTGAGAACCATCAGAAATGTAACAGGTTGTGAGCAAGGTGGGGGTGAGACAAGGACAAAAAGACAGTCTGTCACACAGGGGAGGGCAGGAGAGATTAAACAGCAGAAATGGTAGTGCCTCAAGGCCACAGGGAATAGAGTTTCTGACCTCTCTGTTACTGAATGTCTCCTCCCTCTCCAATCGATCTGGATTCCTCAGCATTTTATCACTTCAATTAAATCTCAGCTCATTCTCCTCGGAAACCATCCCCAGCCTATCCAACTTTTCCTCAGAGCAGAAATTTCCAATCGGAGAAACATTCTGATCAGTCTCCTCTGTACCCTCTCTGGTGTGATCACATCAACCCTGGAATGTGGGGATCAGAAGTGTGTGCTGTACTTTAGCCGTGGTCAAACGAGTGTTCCTGACATTTCCCGTGTCACCTCCGTGTTCTTGTGGTTGTTGCTCAGACAAGAAGTGTCCTGGATTTCCCACATAGAACTAGATGTGCACTCCATGAGGCTGGGATTCCCTACCATGTGTTTATTTGTTAACTAATCCTAAATTAACTTCAGATTAAAACAAGATTATCAGCTACCCACCAATCAACTTCTTCCATTATACTCAAGTCACCTTACTTTTGGTTAATACCTTGAAGAGAACTGTCTTCAGAACTCCAGCTGTGCTCTGACTTCATTCACAACTGGATGTGGCTGGACTGCAGATCTTCGATCTGTTCTGTTGTTTCCCGGATCGCTTCACTCTGTCTATCACTTGCTGCTTATGCAGTTAGGCACACAAGTAGTCCTCTTTGGTAACTTCATCAGGTTAACACCTCATTTTTAGGTATTCATGCTGTTTTTACTGTAAGTTTTGTTGGAGTACAATTTTACTGCTGTTGGTGGAAGGAAAGAGCTAAACTCTTACACTGTGGGCCCCATACCCAAGAAGCTACATGCAGTATCATGAACACTGAAAGGCCAAGACATGAAATACGAGCAACTCTCTACAATGATGCAGGATCACAACTGCAGCAAGGGGAGTTTAAGATCCAACCCGACATAGGAGTGTGGAAAGAAGCAGCTGATCAGATTGTCTCATTCAGAGTCACAAAGAGACTCTGTGAGATTATTGTACTGTTGGGGGTGAGGATGGAGGAGGTTGAGGAGATGGAGAGCCCTTCAAAAGAAACTAATCTGCCTGAGAGTTATGGGATTGACTTAATTGCCTTACATTTAACAGAAAGCTAATTGAAACTGTTTTTATCCCCAATAGATAACAAGGCATCAGAAACAAAGCCCAGAATACATGGTTCAGAGATGGATGTCAATAGCCCATCAACATCCAACTCTTGCAATGAATAAAGGAAAATAAAAGTCTCTACCCAGTGTGAATCTGCATGTTCAACGATGTTGTGAACATTTCCAAAACTAAGTTCTCTATATGCAAAACTTTATGAACTGCCAAAACCATTGTTCATTACTTGGTGTGAACAAGAGAAAAAAAATTCTTCAACTTGTGGTTATGAGTAAATTGACTGGCGTCTCAGCAGGATGGATGCCTGAGTGAATCCCTTCCCACCCACGCCCCCACCACCCCCACCACACACACACCCACACACAGAGAGAGCAGGTGAACAGCTTCTCCCCAGTCTGACTGGTTTGGCCAGTTTCCAGGTGGGATGGGTAAAGAATTCCCTTCTGGCATTCCCCACATTTCCAGAATCGGTCCCTAGTGTGGCAGCACTGGTGTTTTGCCATTTCAGATAAATGCTGGCAGACTGTTATACACACTGTTACACCCCCCTCCCCTCCCCCACCCCCAAACCCAGTATAAAATAGTAAACATTATCTCTTGCTGTGGAAGGACAGACTGTATTGGTCTGAGTAGGAACACTGAGCAGATTTACCTCAATGACAATTTAATCGGTGACCAGAGCAAGTTAAGCAAGTCCAAATAAAATGCATTATAGCACAGAGAGAGGCCCATCAAATCCAAGCTGGCTCTCTGTAGCAGAATCCCATATTCTCGCTCCCTATACTTCCCCCAAACTCTGCAAGTTTATTTCCCTCAGATCTGATATAACTGTTTTTATCAATTATTCATCTTCTCCTCTGCCTGCACCACCATAATAGGCAGTATGTTCTGCATATATCCAGCCAATACAGACAGCAGAAACACTGGCTCATCTCCCACTGTCTCAAAGTGGGGGTGGCGTTTTTGCCAGTTTGATGGTAAGTTTGGTGTTGGAGCGCATGGGGGTGGAGGTTTTTGTTGGTTTGATGGTGAGATTGGGGAGGCGCACTGGTAGTTTGGCGCACTGATCTTTACACCGCTGAGGCTAAACGCCAGCTCACGGACACCTCCTCCTACTGCCCCCTTGACCATGACCCAACCACCTCCCACCACCAAACCATCATCTCCCAGACCATCCATAACCTCATCACCTCAGAGGATCTCCCATCCACCGCCTCCAACCTGATAGTCCCACAACCCCGCAACGCCCGTTTCTACCTCCTGCCCAAAATCCACAAACCTGACTGCCCCGGCCGACCATTGTCTCAGCCTGCTCCTGCCCCGCCGAACTCATCTCTGCATACCTCGACACGGTCCTGTCCCCCTTAGTCCAATAACTCCCCACCTACATTTGGGACACCACCCAAGCCCTCCACCTCCTCCATGATTTTCACTTCTCCGGCCCCCAACGCCTTATCTTCACCATGGACATCCAGTTGCTATACACCTCCATCCCCCATCACGAAGGCCTTCAAGCCCTCCACTTCTTCCTTTCCCGCCGACCCAACCAGTACTGTTCCATTGATACCCTCCTTCGACTGACTGAACTGGTCCTCACTCTTAACAACTTCTCCTTCCAAACCTCCCACTTCCTCCAAACCAAAGGAGTAGCCATGGGCACCCGCAAGGGCCCCAGCTATGGCTGCCTCTTCATCAGATATGTGGAACAGTCCATCTTCCGCAGCTACACTGGCACCACCCCCCACCTTTTCCTCTGCTACATCAATGATTGTATTGGCACTACCTCGTGCTCCCACGAGGAGGTTGAACAGTTCATCCACTTTACTAACACCTTCCACCCCGACCTCAAATTCACCTGCACTGTCTCAGACTCCTCCCTCCCCTTCCTAGACCTCTCCATTTCTATCTTGGGCGAGTGATTCAACACGGACATTTACTATAAACTGACCGACTTCCACAGCTACATATATTACACCCCCTCCCACCCTGTCCCCTGTAAAAACGCCATCACATATTTCCAATTCGTTCGCCTCCGCTGCATCTGCTCCCAGGAGGACTAATTCGAATACCGAACAACTCAAATTGCCTCCTTCTTCAAAGACCGCAATTTCCCCTCCGAAGTGGTCGATGATGCTCTCCACTGCATCTCCTCCACTTCCCGCTCCTCTGCCCTTTAACCCCACCCCTCCAGTCGTCACCAGGACAGAACCCCACTGGTCCTCACCTTCCATCCCACCAACCTCCGGATACATCGTATCATTCTTCGTCATTTCTGCCATTTCCAGACAGACCCCACCACCAGGGATATATTTCCCTCTCCACTCCTATCAGCATTCAGGAGAGACCACTCCGTCCGCGACTCCCTCGTCAGATCCACACACCCCCACTAACCCAACCTCCACTCCCGGCACCTTCCCCTGCAACCACAAGAAGTGCAAAACTTGCGCCCACACCTCCCCCCTCACCTCCCTCCAAGGCCCCAATGGATCCTTCTATATCTGTCGTAAATTCACCTGCACCTCCACACACATCATTTACTGTATTCGCTGCACCCGATGTGGTCTCCTCTACAGTGGGGAGACAGGCCGCCTACTTGCAGATCTTCAGGGAACACCTCTGGGACACCCACACCAACCAACCCAACCGCCCCGTGGCAGAACACTTTAACTCCCCCTTCCACTCCGCCAATGACATGCAGATCCTTGGCCTCCTCCATCGTCACACCCTGGCCACACGACGCCTGGAGGAAGAACACCTCATCTTCCGCCTAGGCATCCTCCAACCACGAGGGATGAATGTAGATTTCTCCAGCTTCCTCATTTCCCCTCCCCCCACCTTATCTCAGTCCCAACCCTCGGATTCAGCACCGCCTTCTTGACCTGCAATCTTCTTCCCGACCTCTCCGCCCCCACCCCCTCTCCGGCCTATCACCGTCACCCTCACCTCCATCCACCTATCGTATTCCCAGCACCCCTCCCCCAAATTCCCTCCCCCCTACCTTTTATCTCAGCCCGCTTGGAGCACTAGTATCATTCCTGCAGAAGGGCTTATGCCCAAAACTCGATTCTCCTGCTCCTCGGATGCTGCCTGGCCTGCTGTGTTTTTCCAGCACCACATTTTTCAACTCCCGCTGTCTCAAAACCTTACATCTGATCTTCATTCTTATGCTATCACCTATCGAATACAGATATTTTTGTCTGCTATATCTAGGTCTGTTGTAATCTTATACGCTCTATCAAAAATATATTCTACATCTTCACTTCAAAGAAAATAGCAATTTCTTCAAATCAATCCAGTGACAGCATTTTCTTCATTAGTGAACCACTCCAGTAAGTCTGTACTCTATACTCTGAAGATCACTCATATCCTTCATTGTTGATGTCTATTTTGTTCCACAAATCCAGACGACGCAAGTTTTCTGCACAACAGCAGTAGCTTTATTATTGGACAGCCGGAGAGAGTTTCAAAGCATCTCTAAAGTAGCTGAGTGTCTACTTGCAGAGGCTGTTCTTCCTGAATCTCTGCCTTACCCACAGAGACAGTATATTTAATAGGAATTAGACAAAGGCATATCAGTCACATGGGCGATTGTCAACAGATAGTTTAAAGTAGGTAATTATGACCTTACAAAGCTTGATGAATGACGATGTCCTGTGATAACGTGTGATGGATTACAGAAACTGATTATCGTATTGTTCATGTTTATGTCTTGATGGGAAGAGATTAAGGCAGAAGGGTTCTTCCTTCAGTTAATGGGGGATTCACTTATCTATGCTCATATGGAGGGGAGGTAAGATAATGGGACTGGGAGGCAGTTTAACAGGCTTGTGCCCAGGACTCTCAGTCTTGTCTGGCAAGGGCAAATTAGTCTGTCTGGGGTTATGGTGGTATCCACATGTCCTGAAAGAGAAGCAAATTATGGAACTGGCCCCTCTGTGGTATTTTAACTTCCTCATTCTGATTAGGAATTTGTTGACCAGAATTGGATGCAATGATTGATTGCGACCTAACTAGAGCTTTGTTAAGGGTTAGCATCTTTTCCGTGTACAAAGTTAAAAATCACACAACACCAGGTTATAGTCCAACAGGTTTAATTGGAAGCATAATAGTTTTCGGAGCGACGCTCCTTCATCAGGTGATTGTGGAGGGCTCCTGATGAAGGACCGTCACTCTGAAAGCTCGTGTGCTTCCAATTAAACATTTTGGACTATAACCTGGTGGTGTGTGATTTTTAAATTTGTACACCCCAGTCCAACACAGGCATCTCCAATTCACAACTTTTCCGTGAGTTTGTTATCATTCCCCGTATTAATGAAGCCGAGCATCCCATATGTTTTCCTCAAAACAATTTATGTTCTCTTCCCGTTAATGATTTGTACACTTTGTTCCCCATTCCTGCTGTCCTGCTCTCTGTATCTGTGCCATTCAAATTATATATTCCCTTTCTACATTACTTCTCTCAAAATGCATCAAATGTATGTTCTAAAGAAGAAACATATTCCATTCAAAATATTCTCTCGCTCCACACATTCTACCCCCTAGAAAACAGAACAGCACAGCACAGGAATAATCGGCCCACCATGTCTGTGCAGATCATGATGCTATTCCAAACTAATTCAATCTCCCTGTATATGATCCATATCCCTGACAACCCATGCCTGCTTATGTGTCTGTCCAAATGCCTCTTGAACGTTGTGATTGTTTCTGCTTTTACCATCTCTCAGGCAAGTACATTCTAGTCACTGACCACCTTCTGCTCAAGAAACTTGTCTGACACAGCTTCCTTTAAACTTGCAAAGATGTTGTTGGAAATGCTCAGCAGGTCATACAGCATCTGTGAAGAAAACTCAGTTAATGTTTCGGTTCTGGTCACCCTTCAACAGAAACGTTAACTCTGATTTCTCTTCACAGGTGCTGATAGAACTGCTGAGGTTTTTTCCAGAAACTTCTGTTTTTGTTTCTGGTTTACAGCATCTGCTGTTCTTTCGGTGTTCATTTCCTTTGAACTTCCCCCTCTCCCTTTAAATCTATGGCCTCTAGAATTTATCATTTCCACCATGGAAAAAGATTCAGATTATTCACTCTGTCTGTGCCTCTCGGATTATTCCGCAGCCACTGACTTTCCAAAGACAGCAATTCAAGATTTTCCAATCTCTCCCAATCCAGGCAACATCCTGGTAAACCTGTTTCCACCCTCTCCAAAGCCTCCACATCCTCCTTATAATGTGGTGATCCAAACAGCACAAAATCCTCCAAAGGTGGCCTAATGACAGTTTTATATTCACTCCCCTGACAGAAGAAAGCTTTATTCCTGATGAAGGGCTCTTGCCTGAAATGTTGATTTTCCAGCTCCTCGGATGCTGCCTGAACTGCTGTGCTCTTCCAGCACCACTAATCCAGGAGAAGGCAAGCCTGCCATCCAGCTCCTTCACCACATTCAGGGAGCCGAGAACTTGCACCTGAAGATCCCTCTGTATATCAATGCTGCTCAGGGCCCTTCCGTTTAGTGCATACATTCCTCTTACAATGAGCCTCCCAAAATGTATCACCTCACACTTATCTGAATTAAAATCTGTCTGCAATTTCTCCACATAACCTTCCAACTGCCCTCTTCCTTGCTGTATCCTTTCACAACATTCTTCATGATTCACAACTTCGTGAGTTTGTACAATCTACAAACTTGCTAATTAAATCGTTTACATTTTCAAAGTAATCATTTATATATTACAAACAACAGATGTCCCAGTTCTGATCCTTGTGGACCAGCACTAGCCACAGACCTCCAGCCAGCAACTTGCCCCAGCACAACTGTTGTTGGGAGAAAAATCAAAGAGGAGCCTTCAGTTCTGTGCTGTGCAGCACGACCGACGTTTATTCAGAGCTCCTTACTAACGCATGATGGGAGAGGTCCATCTCTGGCTCCCCCAGCCAAGTCCAGCGTTTTGCTGCATTTCTTTCATACGTTCCGGTAATATATCCCCCCTGACCCAATCTCCTGGGTTTGGGATGTCAGCTTGGAGGTTTCTCTGCTCCCTTTTCCAGTTTCTGATTCTCTACCGTTCTGCAACTTCACCTCTCAGTTCATGCAGTTGCTTAGCCAGTTCTTTCACAAATTGTTTAACCCTATCCTTACCATTGCACATCTCGTGCCCTCCCACTGCCACACCCTCTGGCAGCTGCATAGTCCATACAGTCACTAATTCAAAGGTGAACAGCCCCGTTCCCTTTGCTGGGGTTGGCTTCAGTTTCATTGGGATGATGGGGAGTACTCTAACCCATTCCTGTCTGTCTCTGTCAGGGCCTTAGTCAGACTAGCTGTCAATGTCTGCTTCATTCCTTCTGCTGTACCTGAGCTCTGGGGGTGGTGTGGGAGATGGGATTTCTGTTCAGTATCAAACAGGGCACATATGTGTTTAACTACGTGTCCCTTGGTCAGAATCTGCAGGGGAATGCTTGCACCCACTGTGTAAACCTATTTATTAAGACCCAGCAGGATTTCCTTCCCCGGGTTTGGGATGGAGGTGTATGTAAAATCCATCTGTAATTATTCCCATGTGCTTCTGGGTCTCAGCTGCTCGATCCACTTTACCCTGATTGCTTTCTCTGGCTCACACAGTGTACAGACTACACACCTTCGACAAAACCTCTCCCTGTTCCAGGCCACCCCGGTAGTGGGTCATCTGATATTGCATGATATCCTGCCCAATATGGTTCAGCCCATGATATGTTTTTAATAATGTTTGTCTTATACAGTGTAGTGGCACTGCTGGATCATCCAGACTCTGTCGTGTCCTATTATTGCCCCACCCTTTTCCTGCTCCTGTTTCTCCAGTTGTGTGACTGTTTCTAAGAATGTCTTTAAACTTTCCTTTCTTGCTTCTGTAGCTAGTGTGACTGCCACTTCCCCAAATGTCTGCACGGTTTCAGTCAGTATTCTACCTGACTCACCCACATACTCACTGCTCTGTTGGTGTGGAGTTTCTACTTTTGTGAGATCTAATCTTCATCATTGTTGCCTCACTGGGAAATTTAGCTGTTTCCACTAACTCTCTGACCTGTTCCTCATGTTCAATGTGGCCCCCAGAGGATGATGTCCCCTCACCGAGCCCAGGCCAACACATGGTCATGAACAATGTCAAAGGCATGCTGTGTACATGTTTCCTCCCTGACCCTGGCTAATGCCAGTGCTTCTTTCAGGGCTTTCGATGGCTCTGCCAATTCTGAATATTACGTACAAAATTCCCACAGTAGTTAAACAATCCTAAGGTTTGCCTTACGCCCTTCACGGTGTGCAGGTGGACAGTTTTAATATCATAGTTTTTGGTTCTGCTGGGACTGTCCGCTCACGCTTCATGATTTGATCTCCCCAGTATGATATCCCTACCTTCCCAGTTGCACTCTCTGTGAATTAATTTTAAGCCCGGCCTGGATGACCTGACCCAATACTCTGTTTAATATCCAGAGATGTTCTATCTCACCGACTGAGGTGATAAGGTGTTGGTAAGATCAATTTGACTAACTCCATCAGCCATTTACCGGTGGGATATACTGGAATATTGTGGGATCCCTGAGGTAACTGGATCAGGGTGTTCTGTTTCCTCAGACAGCTATCCGGCTTCTGTCAATTAGTAAGGGATACTGTCAGTCTGACGATTCTCTGCTGCTCTCAATCTGTCACTGTCACAATTACAACCTCCTCAGCCCCAGCTTTAATGGGATCCTGTTTGTGTGGGGAGTGAGAGGGTCCTCGATCTTTACAGGATCTACAGATAATAACCCACATTCCTGTTTGGGTTACCCACACCGCTGAGTGGTCCTAGCTGTAACTCCCAAGATTCCCTGACTGTCCTACTCTCCCTGCAATTCAGCTACTTTGGTGATGTCGCCTCTTATTTTCTTCCTGTCCCATTACTGGCTGGAGCGTCCCTATGTTATAGTCCAGGTCTCTACATCAATAGTTGCTCCTAATTGTTCTAAAATGGCAACTACCAGAATGGTCCTTTCCTCAGTTTCACACTCCCATTTTGTCATATTCCTGATCTACATCGGGACAGGTTCCTCCAGCTTCATCCAGCTTCCTCAGTTCCCACTCCGACTGCTCTCATTTTAGTAATTGAGAGGGTGAGGGGTAAATCCATATCAGTAACTGATATAGATGCTCCTGTGTTAACATCATGTGTTGCTGGAGCCCTAACAGCGTGTCAATAAATATTCATGGGCTATGCATGTGCACATGTGAACACAGGCCACAATCAATGTGCGCACATATCTCCCTCTCTCTGCCTACGTTCCTTGTCTATATGCGCTTTTCTGCTTCCCTTGCAACATTGCGAGTCTGGTTCCCCTCCCTGTAATGCAGCTATTCCCTTGTGTTTCTGAGTTTGCCTCAGCTCTCATGGCCCAATTCAGAATTTGTTTAGAATTATCTCCCACTGGGAGTCTCATGTTTATAATTACAGTTACATGGGGTCCCATGTCATCTTTTAAATACATCAAACAAACTTCATCATCACAGGTTGAGGTTTGGTATTCCCCCGTGATCCTTATACACCTCAAGCTTCCTCTCTGCATGATCCTCGATATTACCCCTGGGCCCTGAGTCACTAAGGTTATTTTTGCCCATTCAGCCTGTCCCCTCCCCAGTGTGTCCCTGTAATATCTGTAAATGCTGGGAGCCACTGATCGGCTGTGCACTGGGGGGAACCGGCTCACACCCCCACCCTCTCATTGCAGCGACAGATTCTGCTGTACACGTCAGGGCAGCTTGGCCTGCAAGGTTTTGGCCTGACATCCTCATCAGTGAGATTGCTTACTTCAATTAATTCATCCATATTTTCCCAATAAGACCCATGATAACAATTTCTCTATCAGGCTGGGTGTTCATTCACCAACATCTATCATTCAGCCAGGTAAACAGTTCAGGTTTAGTTTCTGTCAGTTCCCTTTGTTGCCCCCTCCTGTCTGTCCAAGTTTGAGTTTTGATGCCAGGTGGTGCCATAGACACGGCCTTCTGGACTTTACAGGGCGGTGGGTCATCCCACCCAATGCCGGCCCTCTCTCTATACATAGAGTCATAGAGACATAGAGATGTCCAGCATGGAAACAGACCCTTGGGTCCAACTCGTCTCTGCCGACCAGATATCCCTACCCAATCAAGTCCCACCAAACCTTTCCTATTCATATACCCATCCAAATGCATTTTAAATGTTGCAATTGTATCAGCTTCCACCACTTCCTCTGCCAGCTCATTCCATACACATACCACCCTCTGCATGAAAAAGTAGCCCCTTAGGTCTCTTTTATATCTTTCCCCTCTCACCCTAAACCTATGCCCTATAGTTCTGGACTCCCCAACCCCAGGGAAAAGACTTTGCCTATTTATCCTATCCATGCCCCTCAAAACTTTGTAAACCTCTATAAGGTCAACCCTCAGCCTCCGACACTCCAGGAAACACAGCCCCAGCCTGTTCAGCCTCTCCCTATAGCTCAAATCCTCCAACCGTGCAACATCCTTGTAAATCTTTTCTGAACCCTTTCAAGTTTCATAACATTTTTCCGATAGGAAGGAGACCAGAATCGCACGCAATATTCCAACAGTGGCCTAACCAATGTCCTGTACAACCGCAACATGACCTCCCAACCCCTGTAATCAATACTCTGACCAAGAAAGGAAAGCGTACCAAAAGCCTTCTTCACTATCCTATCTACCTGCAACTCCACTTTCGAGGAGCTATGAACCTGCACACCAACGTCTCTTTGTGCAGCAACTCTCCCTAGGACCTTATCATTAAGTGAATAAGTCCTGCTCAGAATTGCTTTCCCAAAATGCAGCACCTCGCATTTATCTGAATTAAACTCCATCAACAATTCTCAGCCCATTGGCCCATATCCTGCTGTAATCTGAGGTAACCTTCTTCGCTCTCCATTACACCTCCAATGTTGCTCTTATCTGCAAACTTAGTAATTGTACCTCTTATGCTCGCACCCAAATCATTTATGTAAATAACAAAAAGTAGAGGACTCAGCATCGATTCCTGTGGCACTCCACTGGTCAGAGGCCTCCAGTCTGATAATCAACCCTCCACCACCACCCTTTGAGCCAGTTCTATATCCAAATGGTTAGTTCTCCCTGTATTCCATGAGATCGAACCTTGCTAATTAGTCTCCCATGGGCAACCTTATTGAATGCCTTACTGAAGTCCATATAGATCACATCTATTGCTCTGCTCTCATCAATCCTCTTTGTTACTTCTTCAAAAAACTCAATCAAGTTTGTGAGACATGATTTCCCATGCACAACGCCATGTTGACTATCCTGAATCAGTCCTTGCCTGTGTTGGCTGGAATAGAACTACCCAGGCTTTACAGCATTCTGTATTCACCAATGAGAGCAATAATTTCAGACTCTGAATTCGGCCTTTCGTGTTATAACCTGTTTTTTCATTGGCAGCTGCATACCATGTTTCCTTATTTGTTTCCCAGCCCTAACTCCATTCTCCGTGGCTTTGAGGCACTACCATTTCTGCTATTTAATCTCTCCTGCCTTCCCCCGTGTGACGGACTGTCATTTTGTCTTTGTCTCACCCCCACCTTCCTCACAACCTGTTACATTTCTGATGGTTCGCAGGCCTCTGTAACTTTCACTGCGCCCCCCGGGACAATGGCACGAGTTTTGAATTCTCTTCCTCCAGAGATAATCGGAAATCTTTCTGGCTGCAGTTTCCCCCAGATTTTATTTTCAAAAACACAGCATTTGCGTCAGTCAGGTATATGTGAGAATTCATCAACAATTCCAAGCATTTTTATGTAATCTGTGACTCTCCCACAGATGTGCAGGCTTGCTCTATTGGCTGTGCTAACATGGTCTGAAGTGTGCAGGTTAGGTGGGTTGGTTTAGCCATGGTAAATGTGGGGTTATGGGGATAGGGTGGGAGAGCAGGTCATTGCAGACTCGATGAGCTGAGTAGCCTCTTTCTGCACCTCAGGGGTTCGAACGAGTTGTGATTGTCATCACATTTTCCTGATGCCCGGTTCATTCAGCTCAGGTACACATGCTGCATTTGTGTTTCTGTGGGTGCTCACTCACTCCTTTCCTTCTGTTTACATCAATTTCTCACTTTAGGTGAGGCTGAGAATGAATTTGTAAATACAAATATTCCAACCAAAACCACTCACAGGTCAGGACCTGTTTCTGCTGCTGCCGTCACTCACAAGGAACAGGAAAATAAAAGTTCAGTCACAAAACTTACAGGAGCATTGAGATTATAAACACCAGGAAATGCTGAACAGCTCAAAACTCTTTTCTCAAGAAAAGAGGAGGCTGAGAGACAGCCTTTTACAAGTAGGAAGCTTTGTGTTTATGTGTTCAGAGATTTGATGTGGGAATCATTGGGTCTGGAGCATGGTTCAATGCCCCAGGTCATCAAAGTTGCGACCTAAATGTGCATCTTTCTTTCTGTCTATCTGTCTGAGTTAACAATCAGGTGGACAGGTCAGTATCTGAGTGTTTTCCCAAATCCCTGATTGAATCTTCCTCCCCCACAATCTCAGGTGCCTCACCACTCACTGGGTCACGGAGAAACTCTGCCGTTACAATGAGAACTGTCTTTGCTGTCGCCTCTCCTCGTGCTTCCACTTAATCCCCACTTCCCTTCATTAACTCCCAGCTGTCTCTAGTCCACCCACATGGGCATGTTAAAGAGCATGACAGGAGAATGGATTAAACCGAGAGTTCAATAGACAGACTGAAAGAGGAAGAAGGAAATAAACCGGGTTTGTGGATCCCAGGGGATACAGACTCCAGGCTGGGTCCTTTGTGGGCATTCCCGCAGTAATACTAGACAACATTCCATGATGAGAGTTAAACCTGGATGGCAGGAGAGGGAGCCACTGAACATTAGCAGGTTTAGCTCAAACACAGAAGTTTTGTTCAGTCAGTAAGTGTGTTAGACATGGAAGTGAATTGAGCAATGAGGGGAAATGTTGCCGAAAGCTGCAGATGGGCAAATTTCATTGGAACAGGAGGAGGCTATTCAACCTGCAACCCTGCTCTGCCATTCAATAGATCATGGCTAATTTCTGGCCTAACTTGCAATTTTCAAAACTCTCCAAACTCATCAATAAACTCCTCTGCAACAGACAAGATCAATATTGAAAAACTAACGATCTGCAAATGCTGGTAAATCAGACACAAAAACAGAAATTGCTGGACGAATTCAGCAGATTTGGTAGCATCTGTGGAGAGTGAATCTTTGGGGGTCAGGTGATCAGCTGCAGCTGACCATTCTGCCTTTTCTGTAACACTCTCTGGAACAGGTTGTCTGTGAGAGGGGGATGAGATTGTCAATAACAACTGAGCAAACAGGAGGGCATGCTCAATTAGAATAAAACCCATTTTGAAAAAAGTGAGGACTGCAGATGCTGGAGATCAGAGCTGAAAATTTGTTGCTGGAAAAGCACAGCAGGTCAGGCAGCATCCAAGGCGCAGGAGAATCAACGTTTCGGGCATGAGCCGTTCTTCATTCCTGAAGAAGGGCTCATGCCCGAAACGTCGATTCTCCTGCTCCTTGGATGCTGTCTGACCTGCTGCAGTTTTCCAGCAGCACATTTTCAGCCCTAAAACCCATTTTGGTCTTGCACTTTTAATTCAACTGCAAATATTATTCATTATCATTTCCAAAATAGGATAATAGACCATAAATCAACTCTTAATGTCACTGGGTCTAGGAAACTGTTACTTCTGACCTGGTCCAGCCGGCATGTGAATCCAGACCCTGAATAATGGGGATGCCTCTGAACCATCTTCTGGGCAGTTAGAATGGATGACAAATGCTGCCCCAGGAAGTGATGCTATGATCCCACGAACAAACAAAATAAATCCGATCACTGTGGTTACCTGTGAACTCGCCGGTGTTTCATCAAGCTGGATATCTGAGTGAATTTCATCCCACACTGAGAGCAGGTGAATGACCTCTCCCTGTTGCGTATTCACTGGAGTACAGTGAGGCTGAATAATGTCCTGAACCCAATCCCAGAATGAGAGCACCTGAATGGTCTCGCACTGCTCTCCTGTGACCGGGAGAGATGTAGACACTATCCCAGGGTATGGTGCGTAAAGATATCTGCAAAAGGGATCTAGTGAGAGTAGATCAGGACAAACTGTTCACATGCATGAAAGAATCAATAATGAGGAGGCACCGATGTAAAGGGATTGACAAAAGAAGCACATGGGACATGAGACAAAATGTTTTCATGCAGAGAAAGCTTATGGTCAGAAATGCACTGCCAAAGAGTGTGGTGGAGTCAGGTACAATGAAGAGGATAGAATTGAACAGTCATTGGAAGAGGATGAATGGGAAGGTTTATGGGGTAAAGGCAGAAGAATCGCATTCAGTGAGGTGATCTTTTGGAGAACTGATGAGCCAATTAGCCTCCTTTTGCACAGTAATAATTCTGTGAACAATTAATTCTGAGCCCTCTAATGAAATATCAGGGCAGGGTTTGCAAAGAGGTCAGATTGAATGAGGGTCTTGGTGAACAAAAGTGAGACACAGATACAGAAAGGTTTTGGGATGGATTGAATCAAATGTTATCAATTTGCACAGCCACCAACATTACAGCAGTTACAAACAGGAGTGATCAAGAGCGTGGAATAAGAGCAGCAACTAAATCTTAAACATTTATGCAGCTGAAGGAGATGCTGGGTAAAGATACCACAGTTAGCGCTTATTTCATTCCAGACACACCAGCCAGGGAGCACATCCTTGCTGTATTTATCCCATCAAGCTCCTGAAGAATTTTGTTCATTTCAAGTGTTTCATTTTAGATACTCCAGAGAAGACAGTTTCATGCTCTGCATCTCTCCTGCCAGGGCAATGCTGCTGTTAGAATTCAATTCACTGCGGCATGTTACTGGCTGCTTCATGGACTGGAACTGGCAATTGAGACTGTAAAGTCACTGTATAAAATATCTTCAATTGTATTGCCAGATTGCCAGACAATGAGCGGCTTTAAGAAAAATAACTTAACTTGCGGGCATTGAGTGTCTATTGTGGGGGCAACCTGTTTAGATAAAATCAATGGATAATTGTTAGAATTGACTTGCACTGGCTCTGGCGAAGTGGTCAGAGCATTATGTCTGTCATCGGAGCTGGCATCAAACTTCCCCTGGGTTAGAACTCGTACATGATAAAATAGGTGTGGGCCCTTCTTGTAAAGTTATTCAAAATGGTCCTAATATACTTTCAGAAACAAGTGAGAGAAAGGCACATTACTGAGGTCATTGCATTAGTCCTAATTTAGAAATTGAGGAGAACTGAAGGGAGAGCTGGTGTTGGGAGTTGTAGTAATGATATGGAGAAATTTTTATTTTACAGAGAGAAAGTTCCACATGGGAAACTCAGCTTTAACATCACATCAACTGCAGAATCGACCAATTCCACAGGTCCTGATCCTTATCGGTAATATGGAAAGGGAAAGCAGCATGCCTAGCCCAGAGAAATAATTCCTATGCTCTGCATGCAGTTGAATATTTAACCGGTCATGTGATTTGCGAAGACACCAATTGGATGGGACCAGGGCTAGGGTATGTAAATGTGGGGACTGCGGGAAGGAACTCGCTTACCCCTCCCAGCAGGACACACACCGACACAGTCACACTGGGGAGAGGCCATTCACCTGCACCATGGATGGGAAGGGATTTACTCAATCTTACAATCTGCTGAGGCACCAGAGAGGGCACAGAGAATATAGACCCTTCACCTGCTCCATGTGTGAGAAATAATTCATTCAAATCTCTCACCTGCAGAGACATCAGTGCATTCACTGGGGAGAGGCCATTCACCTGCTCAGTGTGTCGGAAAGGATAGACGAGGTCCTCTGAAATGCTGAAACACTGAGCTCACTCTGGGGAAAGGCCATTCACTTTCTCACAGTGTGGGGAGACATTCACTCAATGCACTACTTGCAGTGACCCCAGAGAGCTCACTCTGGGGAAAGGCCATTCACTTGCTCCCAGTGGGTGGGGAGACATTCATTCAAATGCACCACCTGCTGAGACCCCAGCGAGCCCACACAGGGGAGAGGCCATTCAGATGCTCAGTGATTGAGAGGGGATTCAGTTATTCATCCTGCCCCTGCCCCGAGACCCCAGTGAACCCACACAGGGGAGAGCTCATTCAGATGGTCAGTGTGTGAGAGGGGATTCAGTGATTCATCCTGCCATTTGAGACCCCAGTGAGCCCACACAGGGGAGAGGCCATTCAGATGCTCAGTGTGGGAGAGAGGATTCAGTTATTCATCCTGTCCCCTGAGACCCCAGCGCGTTCACACTGGGTAGGATCGTCACTGCATGACAAAGGATTTGCTGAGTCTTCAACACGACTGACAGCCCAGTGAGTGGACACAGGAAAGTGGTCACCCACCTGCTCCGTGTGGGGTAGAGTTCACACATCACTGCAGGACTCTATTCTGATGTTACTGTTCATTAGAGTCAGGACTGGACCTTGCACATGATGACACTGTTGGAGTATTGATGTTGGGGTTGTTAACCACATTAACTGGGCTGGAGTTGACTGAATTTATATTGCCACTTTCTGAACTTTGAGATGTCTATCTGGACAGTGAGTCTCCAGAAACAGCAATGTGACAATGAGCAGGGGCCATCTATTTTGATATAAATTGTGACTGTAGCACGGCTGCTTCACAGCACCAGGTACAAGGTCGGAATTCAGCCTTGGCCAACGGCCTGTGTGGAGTTCCCACATTCTCCCCATGATAGTGTGGGTCCCCTCCAGGTGCTCTGGTTTCCTCCCACAGACTAAAGATGTGCAGGTTCGGTGAATCGGTCGTGCTAAATTGCCCACAGTGTCGAGGATTGTGTAGACTAGTGGATCAGCCATGGGAAATGCAGTGTTACTCTGGATTGCTCTGGGTGGGATGCTCTTCGGATGGTTGGTGGGATTTGATGGGCCAATGCTCTCCTTCCACACTGTAGGGATTCTATTCTATGATTGAGGATAAAGGCTATAGAGCAGGGTGTCCTTGGAGAAGGAGCATGTGGCGTGTATCAATGCTCTTGATGCCTTAAGATAGAGGCGGGCACCCCTTTATCTCCAGCGCTGACCCCTCACCCCCAACTCTACTTTGATTTCGTCCTTTCCCACTCTGCCACTTGTAATGGTTTGCTTTGCCCATAATGGGCTTTGTTTATAAATATTCAATTGGTTATTCAGGTGGTTTACTGCTTTTATGGCGAAATGATGATTTTGATGGTGGGAAGGTTGCTGTGATAACACTTCTGGGTCGGAGAAATGGGGAATAAAGAAAACTCGACAGCTCACACAACGAGAACTGAAAAGCAGTTAAATCAAACCAAAGGTTCCGACGGGGGGGGGGGGGGAATATCTCCTGGAGTTTGAGAAACTGGAAAGTGATGGTGTCCGGGAGTCGTCGGGATTTTGTTTTATACGGCGTTTGAAATGTTAAAACTGTTATATTCAGATCGTTTTGTTTCTTTTCTTTTCGTTTTATTTATCATGGAATAAACTCTTACATTTTTTAAAACCAAATTTACAAACTTTGCATTAAAGACAAATGTTAAACAAAGTCCATCAAACCATCCCTCACTGAAAACTGAAGTGGAAGCGCAATCTCCTGGAGAGTCCCTGTCCTGCCTACTTCTTCGTACCCGGGTTCCATGGTTATATACAGAGCTGGGAGATAGGGGCAGGAGGGGGGCTTTCAGCTTTTCAATCCTGCGCCACCATTCAATGGGAAACAGCTGACCATCCAGCTCAGTCTCCTGTTCCTGCTGTGTTCCAATCCCCTTTGATGCATTTACCTTTAAGAACTATATCTAAGTCCTCCTTTAGCTTCATTGTCTTTTGTTTCAGTGACGTTGCTGTGTTACTGTGTGTGTATAGGCAGGGTTAATGTGATGGTTCTGCCTCCTGAAGCATGCACTCAGCATCCCTCATCATCCTGCAGTAACAATCAGGTTTCAGTGAATAGAGATAGAAACCATTTCCAGCATATGGGCATCACTGGCTCAACCAGCATTTATTCCCCATCTCTAGTTACCCTTGAGAAGATCGTAGTGAGCTGCTGTCTTGAACCATTTGCAGTTCATTTGGCGCAGATAGACCGACAATGCCGTGAGGGAGAGTGTTGCAGGATTTTTGCCGATTGACTCTCAGTCTTTGGTTCGTCAAATGCTGGTTAACTTAATCATGATCTGCACATGATTTTGAGATTTCAGTCTGTAAATCTTCATCATCTAGCACCCTGTATAAAGGAATATGTACAGATTAGAAATTCAGAAGACAATTTTAGTTTCTCTGGAATATCTTTTTCCCTGTCTTTCTCTAAAGCTGTAACCCACTTACACTCGCCCACCATTCTGACTCTGCTACCTCCTAATGTACACCCTCCCCATTCTCATGGAGTTGCTGATAAACAGATCCATGCCATCACTTCCCGTCCTGGTTTGACTCTGCACCCTTTTTGGGTTCAATTCCTTTCCCTTCAGTTGCTGCAAGTCAATAATGTAACAGCAGAATGAAACAAAAGGGAACAGACAGGGAGGTGGCAGATCCTGGACAGAAGAGGAACCTTCAGTCTGGGAGAATGGGTTAGATCCTTCTTGGTTTCCCATTGGTCGATTCCCAGCATTATGACGCATTGGGGATGTAACTTGGTCCCACGTGGGTGTGGTGACACCTTAACTCCCCGGCAGATCAATACTAAAAGCGGATGTGTTCCTCCTTCAGCCAATCACAGTGTGAAGTCCTTTCCGCTAGATACCCCAAAGCACATGCTCCAAAATCCGCCCACATTCTGTACATGTACAGTGCCGGGTTTCCCCACACACGTGTGGTCCCCTGCCTCAGGGATTGTGGGAGTTATAGTCCCCAGGAAGCTACTTGAGCCCTGTCTCTGGAAAGTGAATGAAAAGTGTGGGCTGGAGGGTGTTGTCTATCAAATCCCCATTCAGACACACAAGACACGTGGGCTGTCATTGGGTTTCACTGAGACATTCGTTTCCACGACCTGATTTCTGACGTGAGGAATATAGATTAAGCAAATTGGGTGATAGAGAGGTTAATAAGGAGAAGCAGATTTTAAGCAGAGGTAGTTGAGTGGTTAGCACTGCTGCCTCACAGTGTCAGCGATCTGGGTTTGATTCCAGCCTTAGGCGACTGTGTGGAGTTTACACATTCCCCTGATGTCTGCTCCAGTTTCCTCCCACAGTCCAAATATGTGCAGATTAGGTGGATTGCCCATGCTAAATTGCCCAGTTTCCATGCATGTGCTGGTTAGGCAATTAGCCAGGGGAAATGCAGGGTTACAGGGAGTGGGTGGGTCTGAATGGGATGCTCATCATAGGGTTGGTGTGGACCACTATAGGGACTCTATTCTATTCTCATGAAGAAGTATGTACTTATCTCGATGTGTTGTGAATCTGTGGAATTCCCTATTCAAAATGCGGTGGATGCCAGGACAATGAGCAAATTTAATGGAGAGATACAGATTTTTAATTTGCAATGATTTGAAGGGTGAGGGAGAGCAGGCGGGAAAATCCAGCTGAGACAGAGGTGAGCTCAATTATCACTGTATTAAATGGTGGAGCTGGTTCGAAGGGCTGCATTGCCTCTCCTGTGCCCAGTGCTTATGTTCTTACGGTAAGAACTGGAGAGCTGAATCCAAAACTCACCACCTTCACCAAAGGAGATTTCTGGAAAATGCAGGATAGTCAGGTGGATTAGCATTTCAAACTTAGAAGATGAGGTAGCATATAGGAGATAATGATTTTGCAATTTTAAACTGAGGGGAGACAGTGATTTATGATTTTAGATTGTGTAGTACATTCACACCGTCCAGAATACTCTGTTGTGAATATCTATCCTGTATTTTATTACAAACCCAAGGTCTCTGACAATGAAAACCAAAACACTCAGGTAACATCGTCTCACCTTGTAATCTGATAAAAGACTTGTGATAAGTATGGTCAAATTTAGAATACAGTTGGAAAGCGGGAAGATTAAATCCAATCCAGATCCTGTGCTTAAACAAAGGAGACTACAATATGATGAGGTAGGAGTTGGCTAATGCAGACTGGAAGCAAAGACTTTAGGGTGGGACAGTTGACGGACAGTGGAGGAATATCAAAGAATTTTTTAAACTGCTCAGCAAAAGTATATATCAGTGAAAAGTAAGGACTGTAGGAAAAGGAGTAATCTGCCATGGGTGGCTAAGGAAATAAGGGAGTCTATCAAATTGAAATAGAAAGCATACAAATTGGCAAAGACCAAGGAGAAACTAGGAGATTAGAAAAACTTTAAAGATCAAAAGAAAGCGAGATGGGATTGGGGATAAAAAGTGATGAGTAGCTATCTCCAGGGCCAGAATAGCAGTTTACCCTGCTGGAGGGGAACCTATTGTGTGGGGAACATATGGCCTCTGTAATTGTTTAAGCACTTAACTGTTACCATAGAGATAATCCTGATCAAGTTAAAAATCACAGCACACTCCTAAAGCCTGTACTTCCAAATAAACCTGTTGGACTATAACCTGGTGATGTGTGGTTTTTAACTTTGCCCACCCCGCTCCAACACCGGCTCTTCCACATCAGAATCCTGACAGACAGCCCCATTGAAACTGAAGTGCCTGTCAGGTACCTGACTGAGCCACTGGGGCTGGGGGAGGGGAATGTGGTTTAACCACAAAGTGCTGAGCTGAACTCAACTTTTTAACTGACCGTTGCCATGGAGATAATATTGAGAGACAGCGTCCTTTCAAAACGACAAACCACAAAGGTATAAGAATGGGAGCGGCACATCGGACAGGCGGGGAGTTACCTGATGCTGCCTGGAGGTGTTCTGCATGTACACTATCCAGGTAACTGCCATGTCTCATCAATAAAGACTCAAAGAAGACCTCTCAGAGTTCTGTGCCCAGTTATTCCTATCCAGCAGGGTACAGGAAAATGAGCACACAGCAGTCAGTCTTCCCAGTGGAGAACACGAAGAACATGCCAGTAATTGACAAGGAAACTGAGGAAGGTGAGGACCAAGAAACAACCATCATCACGAAAGCGTGAGAGCTGGGCAAGCTAATGGAGCTAAAGGTAGACAAGTCTCCTTGCCCTGATGGAATACATCCCAGGATGCTACCAGAGATAGCGGGAGAAATAGTAAATATATTTGGAGTCAGAATCCTACAGCAAAGACAGGCCCTTTGGCCCAAACTGGCCCATGCCGACCAGAATGTCCATACATGCTAACCCCATTTCCCTCCACTTGGTCCATATGCTTCTGACCCTTTGCTATCCATGTATTTGTCCAAATGTCTTTTACTTGTTGTTAATGTACCCACCTCAACCACTTCCCCTGGCACCTCATTCCATATATACATACCACCCTCTGTGTAGAACTGTTGACCCTCAGGTTCCCTTTCATAATTTCTCCTCCGACCTTAAACTGATGCCCTCCACTCCTTGATTCCCTGGGAAAGAGACGGAGTGCATTGCCCTTACCCAGGCCTCTCATGGTCTTATATACTTCCAGAAAAGCTCTCTCCTCTCCCCCGCCCCCGTTTCCTCTGCCCTAAACAAAATAAAAAATTCTCGCTTGTCCAACCTCTCCCTACAACTCAGACCCCTGAGCCCTGGCAAAAAAATTCTTGTAAATTTCTTTTGCACTTTTTCCAGTTTAATAACTGAAACCTACACTGCACTCATCACATTTCCAGTGTTTCCCCATGGCATTGGAACAGACGTGACAACGTCAATGGATTACAAGCCATGATCGATAATTCACTCCTTTACAACAATCCAGTTTTCATAGTTTGTTCCATGGTGCAGGCATCCTTGTGTCTTTCTGGTTGCTTGGTTAATTAAAAATTTGTCCTTATACAAAACAAATCTGTAGCTTAATTGTTCCTGGGAAATGTGCCATGTTTTTTCAGACTTTTAACAACAAATGAACTCCCTCTCCACAGTCACCACACTAACATGGATTTGGCTGTGTCTCAGTAATGTTTCCAGACACACTGACATTTGAAATATTCGCCCATGGACAGAATACACACCTTTCCTTCCACATGCAAAGGCCAATGATCAAGTAACTATCAAAACTGAATAGGAAGTTCAATTTGAATTTCTCATCCACAAATCCGCCCTTTCAGAACCCTACAAGAGAGAAAACAAGTCACCACCGTTAACACAGGATGGAAATTCATAAGACAGTGATAGTATTAAATTGTAGTTTTTGTTCCCCCAAAGCTTTAAACCTCAGTCTCACAATTGCTCTCTTCTGTGAGCTGAAATCCAAACCAATCTCCTCACTCCTTTTCCTCCACACCCAGTTCTCACACACTCTTTCTCTTCTCTAGCTCCTGCCTGCAGACGAAGAACCAAAAAAAGGTTTCCTCCCACAATCCAAATATGCGCAGGTCACGTGAATTGGACATGCTAAATTGCCCATAGTGTTAGATGCATTAGTCAGAGGGAAAGGAGTCTGGGTGGGTTACTCTTCCGACGGTCAGAGTGGACTGGTTGGGCGGAAGGGCCTGTTTCCACACTGTAGGAAATCTAATCTAATCAAATCAATGTGTCTTAGTCGGAGCCTCCTGGATGTTGGTGAATCCTCCTCTCACCTCCCAGGGTTTCCTTCCTGGTCAGAACCAAACTGATTTTTTCCCCAATCTGGAACATTTTATTTATTTCCCCCACACGGACCCTCTGGTGAGAACCATCCTGCACACACTGGCCAAATCATATCTGATTGAACTAAGATGAACCAAATTAGAACTTTAATTGCAGGCCCATCTGTGTTCCTTTCCATAACATTCCTGAATCTTCACATGAGTTCTGATAACTTTCTGTTATGAATGAATGTGGAGGACACTGGGGGATGGACAGGTCAGTGAGGTACAGGATCAGTGCAGCAGTAGGAGGCGACCCTGGACAAACTGAGCAATGGGAGAGTCTGACAGGAGAGAAACTACAGGAAGGTTCTGTTGAGGCTCAGGCAGGGACAGCTCGGAGACAGCATGGCCTGGTGGCTTGGGCACGTTTTCCATTCGGTCTTTTCAAAGATGCTGTTACTCAATTCTGAGCCCGATCCTCCTGGTTCAGAGGTAAGGACACTACCACCATTTCGTGGTGGGCTAGTGGAAAGAAGCGAAGAATTTCTCAATCTCTCTCACTTGGAAACTCCATGAGCTCCTCCCACTTACTGTCTATGGTGGGGATGGAAACAGAGCAGATGGGAGCGGGGTTCGGGATAAAGGGACTGCCTTTCAAATGGAACTTACCTGTGTCGGTTATATTAACATGACTCAATACACAGTCACCAACACAAACCTGGTGTACGTGAACTTTATCCAGAACATTAACACCCATAACTGGGTGACACAGAGCCCAATGTACAGAGTTAAGTCCTGGATATTAATAACGGCTTTGTGTATGAGAAATCACGTCTCATGAACTTGAGTCAATTTTTTTGAAATAACAAAGAGGATTCATGAGGGCAAAGCAGTGGAAATGATCTGCATGGACTTCAGTAAGGCGTTCAACAAGGTTCCCCATGGGAGACTGGTTAGCAAGGTTGATCTCATGGAATACAGAGAGAACTAGCCATTTGGATACAAAACTGGCTCAAAGGTAGAAGACAGAGGATGGTGGTGGACGGTTGATTTTCAGATTGGAGACCTGTGACCAGTGGGGTGTCACAAAGGATCGGTGCTGGATCCACTAATTTTCATAATTTATATCAATGATTTGGATGTGAATATAGGAAGTATTGTTAGTAAGATGACACCAAAATTGGAGGTGTAGTGGACAGTGAAGAGGATTACCTCAGATTACAACGGATTCTTGATCAGATGGTTGAATGTGCTGAGGACTGGCAGATGGAGTTTAATTTAGATAAATGTGAGGTGCTGCATTTTGGGAAATCAAATATTAGCAGATGTATACACTTAATGGTAAGGTCCTCGGGAGTGCTGCTGAACAAAGAGACCTTGGAGTGCAGATTCATAGCTCGTTGAAAGCAGAATCGCAGGTAGATAGGATAGTGAAGAAGGTGTTTAGTATGCTTTACTTTATTGGTCAAAGCACTGAGTATAGGAGTTGGGAGGTCATATTGCAGCTCTCTAGGACATTGATTAGGCCACAGTTGGAATATTGCGTGCAATTCTGGTCTCTTTCCTATCAAAACAATATTGTGAAAGTTGAAAGTGGCCAGAAAAGAATTACAAGCATGTTGCTAGGGTTGTAGGATTTGAGCTACAGGGAGAGGATAAATACACTGTTTTCCCTGGAGCGTCAGAGGCTGATGGGTGACCTTATAGCGGTTTATAAAATCAGTAGGGGCATAGATAGGGTAAATACACAGGTCTTTTCCCTGTGGTGGGGAGGAGGCATGATGGGGGATGGGAGACAGACGGGGGAGACCGAGAGCGGAGGGTGACGTTATTTTGTAGATCTACAACACAACCCTGTTCCTGTTTTTTCCCTATCCCCTTCAATCCTTCTGAAGGATTCAGAACAAGTGCACAGGCCCTGGAAAGTAGAGCTTCAGGGTGATCAAGTGCTGAAGGTTGCATTTGGGACACTGACCTTTATTGGTCTGTGCACTTATCAATAAATGGACCTGGGTTCAATTCCACTGTCCTGGATTCATGTCTGTGGTCACAGACACGCCTGTCTCTGACCCTGACGAGTGGATCCCCTGTCACTACAGCTCTGCCATTCTCCTTCCTCCAGTTCTGTGCAGCGGAGCTATCTGTGGGGTCATGAACCTGGCTGTTGCTGATTTCCCATGGGAGTCCACTCCACCTGTTCCCCCCGTTATAGAATCCCAAGCGGTGCACAATATCTGTTTGAGAAGGGGAATGATCACTGGGGTGTCCTGCACTTTCTTCCTGAGCCTTTTACTTGATCTGATGGTCACCCATTCCCTTTCTGCCTGTGTAACCCTCACCTGCAGTGTGACTAACTCACTAACCGTGCTGTCCATAACATTCTTAGTCTTGAAGATTCTCAACAGTGAGTCCACTCTCAGCTCAAGGTCTGAAAAGCAGTTTCCCAGTAGCTGCAGATGGACCCACTTCCTGCGCACACAGCCATCAGGGAGACTGGAAGCGTCCCTTATTTCCCAAATTGTACAACAGGAGCATACCACAGGTCTGAGGGCTCCTGTCACAATGTCTCTCTAGTTTCAGCTAGTTACTCTCATTAAGAGAATTTAAATGAGCTAGCAACCTTTCTTCATTTCAAACATTTCCATTATAATGTAAAGGCCCGATCTTTACTTAAGCTGACATTTTATACTTCTAAAAACTTTAAAAAAAAAACTCAGCAGGTTTCACTTACAAACTGGTTGTTCCCATTGGGACCATGTGAATTTCTGAATGGCCTGAAATAAAACTGAAGCTGAGGTTCACCTTCTCCCTTGTCTCCCCTCCCTCTGTTTACATCCAACTCCAAAACACTCTCATTGAGCGAAGCAGCCGTCACAGTGCAGCCCTGTCATTTTCATTGTCTGCTCATACCTACATTTCCCTCAGCCTCCTATACTGTTCCAGTGTATCTCAATGGGAGCTCAGGGACAGCACCTCATCTTTCAATTCAGCCCTTTGTAACCCCTGAGTCAACATGGACTTCAGCAGTTTCTGAATGAACAGACAGTTGTCAGAATCTGGAACATTCCACCTGAAATGGTGCTGGAATTTGAGTCCATAAGGAATTTTAATGAGAAGTTTGCAGGGAATTGAAAATAAGGAGTTTACAGGTTAACATCATGAAGTGGGTGACTGGGACCAAATCTGACAGTTCCTACAAAGAGACGAGGTGTAATTTGGATAAATCTGTGCTTCCTCTCAGGGCAATATCTCCTTCCTCAGCTGCAGAGCACAAACCCCAAGGGTGATCCAACCACTAATTTGAACATCTTTCTAATTTTTGCTTAAAATAATAGACACTTTCCCACAGAAAGAACAGACACACCTTTCTCCTTCCACAGTTAAATGTCAATGGTATTCAGATCCTGGTGACCTGCTGATGATAGAAAATTGCTTTTGAGATCCCTGTCTCAATTATTCTCAATTAATATTCTATAAAATGAATTCAAAAAAACAAAGCTCACAGTCAATGCAAGATGAATAGTGAAGGCAAACACTTCTCTTGGTATGTGTTTGATGTGTAAATGCTCCTCTTTCAATCACCCCGCCCCCACCCAGGAAGAGGACATATCCATGTGCCTTGCTGTGCCTTGCCCCCAATAAAGATGGCGGCCATAACCCAGGACCTATCACCGCCTGAGGGCCACAGCCATTTTCCCATTTGCTGTAAACGTGGGACCAAGAGTTTCGAATTCAGGCCTAACTACCTGTACAGAGTGTAATTAAACCCTCCCAGTCTAAACTGAATCCAACTCCCCTTTCCCATTTCCTCCTCCTGCACACACGAAGGGTCATTCTAGGTCCAGTGACCCTTCCTCAGAACCGATGGCAGCTGGGAAAATTAGAATCCCTACAGTGTGGTAACAGGCCATTCGGCCCAACAAGTCCACACCCACCCTCTGAAGAGTTTCTCAACCAAATTCATTCCCCGACCCTAGTATTCTACATTTCTCCTGAATAATGCACCTAACCGATACATCCCTGAGCACGACAGGAAATTTAGCTTGGCCAATTCACCTAACCTGCATATCTTTGGACTGCAGGAGATAGGGTTTAAAGGGTAAATAATAGGTGGGGACAGAGCCCAAAGAGAGACAGGAAAGACAAAGGAGTGGATAACAATCTGTCTGGGAGGGTGCATAGCTTTTCATGGAGGGGACAGGAACCTGTGTCTGGCAGCATCTCAGTGGAGGTGCTGGAAATGGCAGCTGATGATCTACATTCTGCTGCAAAACAGACCCTGAGCTTCCAGTTGCCTGTTACTTTAACACACAAGTCTGTTGCCTGGCCAAAATCTGTCTCATGCTTACTGCAGTGTTCCAGTGAAACTTTATGCAAGCTAGCAGAACACTCCAGAGCATACCAAAACGCCCCGTGTTTCAAGGACTGCAATTTCCCCTCCCATGTGGTCAACAATACTCTCCAGTCCATCCCCACCACTTCCCACACGTCTGCCATTGAACCACACCTCTCCAACTGCAACAAGGATAGAACCCCCCAGTTCTCACTTTTCACCCTGATACAATGCATCATCCTCCGCCATTTCCACCATCTACTATCAGATCCCACCAGAGATATATTTCCCTCTCCATTCCTTTCAGCATTCCACAGAGACCATTCCCTCTGAATTCCAAGTCAGATCCATGCTCCCCAACAACCCCATTCCCAGCCCCTTCACTTGCCAATGCAAGAGGTGTAAAACCTGTGCCCACACCTCCCCCCTCACCCCCAAAGGACCCTTCCACATCCGTCAGAGATTTTCCTGCACATCCAAACAACTCACCTATTATGGCCTTTGCTTTCGACGTGGTCTCCTCTCCATTGGGGAGTCAGGACACCAACTTGCGGAATGTTTCAAGGAACATTTCTGCGATACATGCACCAACCAACCCCACCATCCTGTGGTCGAACACTTCAACTTCCCCGCCCACTCCACCAAGGACATGCAAGTCTTGGGCCACCTCCACCACCAAATCCCAGCCCCCCGACGCCTGGAGAAAGAAAACCTCATCATCCACATTGGGACCCTTTAACCACAGAATCAAGGTTTCCTCATCTCCCCTCCCTTACCTTATCCCAGATCCAACCCTCCAACTCGACACAACCCTCTTGAACTGTCCCACCTGTCCATCTTCCTTTCCAATTATCCACTCCACCCTCTCTCCATTACCCTCCACCTACATCTACCTATTGCCTTCCTAGCTCCCTTCCCACCAATCCCACACATCCCTCTTATTTATTTATCAGCCCTCTTACTACTCCCCCACCCCCTACAATCCCGGCATTCCTGATGAAAATAATATGCCCAAAACGCCGATTCTCTTGCTCCTGAAATGCTGCCTGTCCTGCTGTGCTTTTCCAGCGCCACACGTTAACGCAAGTTGGAAGAACAACACCCCATCTTCTACTTGGGGACCCTGCATCCCTCTAGCCCCAGTATCAAATTCAATAATTTTACATCCTGAACTCTCCAATTTCCTAGCGCCCTAGCTTCTTAACCCACATACTAGGCCTTGTTATCACATAGCCTACCATTACACATTACCTATGGTTAGCCACTAACAGTCCCCATAAACAGCTATTCACCCTCCCCCTATCAGATCGTTATCCACTCCTTTGTCCAACTGCTCCCATCTCTTTGGACTCGATCACCACCGATCATTTACTCCTTAACCCCTACCTTCTGCATATAAACCAACATTTCTTTTCAGTAACATCAGTTCTGAGGAAGGGTCAGCGGATCCAAAACGTTAACTCTGATTTCTCTTCACAGATGCTGCTAGACCTGCTGAGCTTTTCCAGTACCTTTTGGTTGTTGTGTGAGATTTACAGCATCCGCAGTTCTTTTGGTTCTAATTTACCAGGAATTTCTGATTTAGGTCTAGCAGCTTTAAACCGTGTGTTTATAAACCCTCCCAGTCCACAATAGCTCCATTTCTTCCCCTGACATTGCAGTCTCTTCCACTCCCTTCACACTCACTAGGTTCCCCCCCCCCCCCCCCCCCTCACCGTGACACTGCGCCTGCACAGCTTATGGCCACAAGTTGGCCTGCTGGACCCATCCCAATTCACTCCCATTGGCTGGAGGATCACGCCAATTCTCCTATTGGTCTGGTATAATTGCACCATTTGGCACCTGGATGGGTATGTGAATAGGAAGGGTGTAGAGGGATATGTGTCAAATGTTGGCAAATGGGACTAGATTAGATTGGGACATCTGGTTGGCATTGACCAGTTTAACCAAAGGGTCTAATTCCATGCTGTAGGTCTCTATGACTCTGCCTGGGATGAGCTTCATCATTCACAGTGAATGGGGCAGTAACACAGAGCACAGGGGTTTGGGACTATTCAGCCCAATGGTGCTGTACTCCTCCCCTCTGGAGATGGTGCCAGTCTATCCCAACTCACCTCCCATTTGTCTGTAGCCCTCCAAATCCTTCCTTAAAAAAGTTAAATTCCAAATTTGTTTTGACAAATCTGATCAGAATTATCTGATCTTCTGCTAACTCTACCTAAAAGAGAAGCCCTGGGATTTCACCCTATCCATGCCCCTCACAATTGTATCCGATGCTCCAGGGAAAACAGCCCCAGCCTATTCACCCTCTACCTACATAGCTCAAACCCTCAACCCTGGCAACATCCTTGCGGATCTTTTCTGAACCCTTTCAAGTTTCACAATATCATTCCGATAGCAGAGAGACCAGGACTGAAAGCAGAATTCCAGAAGTGGCTGAATCAATGTGCTGTGCAGCCGCAAAATGGCGTCCCAACTCCACTACTCAATGCACTGACCAGTAAAGGCAAGTACACCAAACACCTTCTTCACTACCCTGCCTATAATTCCACTTTCAAGGAACTATGAACCTGCACTCCAAGGTCTCTTTGTTCAGCAATACTCCCCAGGACCTTCCCATCAAGTGTATAATTCCTGCCCTCATTTGTTTTCCAAAATGGAGGACCTCACATGTATCTGAAATAAACTCGATCTGACAATCCTCAGCCCATCTGATTGAAGTCCCATTGTACTCTGAGGTAACCTTCTTCGCTGTCCAGTGCGCCTCCAATTTTGATGTCTACTGTAAACCCACTAACTATACCTCATATATTCACATAGAAATCATTGATATAAATGATGACAAGCAGTGGACCCAGCACTGATCCTGACACCATATTGCTCATCACAGGCCTCCAGTCCGAAAAGCACTACCCTCCGTCTCCAACCTTCCAGCCAATTTGTATCCAAATAGCTGGTTCTCTCTGTATCCCATGGTGTCTAACTCGCTAACCAGTCTGTGGAACCTTTTTGAATGTCTTTCTGAAGTCCAAGTTAGTGATTTATGTACAAAGCCATGCTGACTGTCCATAATCACTTCTTGCATTTCCAATTACATATAAACCAATCCTTTAGAATTCCTTCCAACACCTTGTCTGCCACTAACTTCAGGCTCACCAGTGTATTGTTCCCTGGCCTTTCCTCATCACCTTTCCTCAAATAATGGCGCCTATCTTGCAGCACCTCACCTGTGGCTATCGGTGATTTAAATATCTCACTGAGGGGCCCAGCAATCACTTCCCTAACTTCCCATAAAGATTTGGGATACACCTGGTCAGGTCCCACAGATTTACTCAGCTTTATGTGTAAGACATCCAGTACAACCTCCTCTGTAATATGAACAGATGTCAAGTTCTCATTATTTATTTCACCAAAGTCTCTAGCTTCCATATCCTCTTTCAGTAAAAGCTGACATGAAATCCTCAGATAGTATCTCTCCTTCTGTGGTTCCACAGACGGCCTTGTTGATCTTTGAGGGTCCCTATTCTCTGCTTGGTTACACTTTTGTCCTTAGTGTTTTGTAGAATCTCTTTGGATTGTCCTTAAACCTCTTTCCCCCCAAAAGCTATCTCATGTATCCTTTTTACCTCCTGTTTTCCCTCCTACTGCCCCTATACTCTGAGGGATTCACTTAAACCCAGCTGTCTGTACCTGCCATATCCCTCCTTCATCTTGTTGACCAGACCCTCAATTTTTCTAGACACACATCATTCTCTACATCTACCAGCCTTGGCCTTAACAGGTACATCCTGTCTATGTACTCTTGTTGTCTCATTTTCACAGGCCTATGGAGGCAATGGCAGATGAGGACATGGAAACTGTCATTCTCAGTAAAGAGGTAGTGTTGGGAAAGATAACAGCCCAAAAGTACATGGGTCTTCTGGCCGTGATGGAATGCATCCCAGGGGACTAAAAGAGATGGTGAAGGGTCTATTGACCTACCTTGCTAGAGGGATGGCTATGCTGCAGTTGTACAGGGTGCTGGTGAGGCCACACCTGGAGTACTGTGTACAGGTTTGATCTCCTTACTTCAGCAAAGATATACTGACACTGGAGGGGGTGCAGAGGAGGGTCACTAGTTTGAGTCAGGAGTTGAGAGGGTTGGTGTGTGTGGAGAGATTGAGTAGACTGGGAGTATACTTGATGGAATTTAGAAGAATGGGAGGTTGTATTGGAAAAAATAAAATTAAGAAGGGAATAAATAAGATAGAAGCAGGGAGTTTATTTCCATGGGGGCGGGGTGGGGGGGTTAGCGGGGTAGAGAGCATAGCGTCAAAATAATGGGGTATCTGATTTAGGACAGAGTTGAGGATGAACTTCTTCAGCTAAAGGGTTATGAATCTGTGGAATTCCCTGCTGAGTGCAGCCGTTAACATTATCAACTTGAATATCTTTAAGACAAAAGATAGATTTGTGGACAGGAAAGGACTTAAGGGTTATGGTGAGAGATCAGGAAAGTGGAGCTGAGGCCATGAAAAGCTCAGCCCTGACCTTATTGAATGGCAGTGCAGGCTTGAGGGACCAGATGGCCTACTCCTGCTCCTATTCCTTCTGTTCTTATGTTCCCACTTTCCAGCCGTCCCTTTACCTGGGGGTCGCAAAGAAATATTGAAAGTTCTCGCCGCGTACCGTCAAAATTCACCTTTGTCCAATTTAGAACAACAACTTTTAGATCTGGTCTATTATTTTCTGTAACTATTTTAAAACTAGTAGAATTATCGTCAGAGAATCCCAAGTGTGGAAGCAGGCCATTCAGCCCATCACATCCACACTGACCCTTAGATCCTCCTACCTTACCCCTGTAACGCTGCATTTTACATGGCCAATCCATCTAGCCTGCATATCCCTGAACACTGTAGGCAATTTTACATGGTCAATCCACCCAACCTGCACATCCCTGAACAATATGGGCAATTCAGCCTGGATTATCCACCCAACCTGCACATCTTTGGACTGTGGGAGGAAATCAGAGCATACGGACGAAACCCACACAGACAACCTCAATAAGGTGATCATCCTGTTCTTATTTCCCAGTTCCACCCAAGTAAGTTCACCGGGTGAACTCCCACGAATATCCTCCCTAAGCACAACAATAATGTTATCGCTAATCAAAAACACCATTCTGCCTTCTCTCTTATCCCCCTTTCTATCCTTCCTCATACATCTATTCCTTGGACTATTAAGCTGCCTGTCCTGTCCAACCTAAGCCATGTTTCTGTAATACCCACTATATCCCAGTTCCATATTCAAAACCATATCTTAAGCTCATCTGCTTTCCCTGTCAAACCTCTTGCATTGAAATAAATGCAGTGCAGTGCTATCAAAAGGACAGACTGATGGGCAGAGGGGGTGGGATGGCCCTGTTGGTGAGGGATGACGTTCAGTCCCTTACGAAGGGGGAGACACAGAATCAGGAGATGTAGAGTCAGATTGGAGGGTGGCTAATGTTGTCCCAATTTTCAAGAAAGGTGGGAGAGAGAAAACAAGGAATTATAGACCGGTTAGCCTGATGTCAGTGGTGAGAAAGATGCTGGAGACTGGATTCGTCAGAGTCAGCATGGATTTACAAAGGGGAATATATTGACTTGGATTGAAAATTGGCTGACTGACAGGAAGCAAAGTGTAGTGATAAACGCTTCCTTTCGGAATGGCAGGCAGTGACTAGTGGGGTACCACAAGCATCGGTGCTGGGACCGCAGCTGTTTACAATATACATTAATAATATAGATGAACATATTAAAAGTAATATTAGCAAATTTGCTGATGACACAAAGCTGGGTGGCAGGTTGAAATGTGAGGAGGATGTTATGAGAATACACATTTCCATCTCTGATCTCCAGCATCTGCAGACCTCACTTTCTCCTCCTACACGTTAACTTGGACAGGCTAGGTGAGTGTACGGATGCATAGCAGATGCAGTTTAATGCGGATAAATGTGTGATTATCCACTTTGGAGGCAAGAACAGGAAGGCAGATTACTATCTAAAATGAGTCAAGTTTGGTAAAGGGGAAGTACAACGAGATCTAGGTATTCTTGTACATCAGTCAATGAAAGCAAGCATGCAGGTACAGCAGTTAGTGAAGAAAGCTCACTGCATGCTGGCCCCCATGACAAGAGGAATTGAGTATAGGAGCAAAGAGGTCCTTCTGCAGCTGTACAGGGCTCTGGTAAGACCGCACCTGGAGTATTGTGTGCAGTTTTGGTCTCCACATTTGAGGAAGAGCATTGTGGCTATTGAGGGAGTGTTGGGTAGGTTCATGAGGTCAATTCCCGGAATGGCGGAATGATCATATGTTGAAAGATTGGAGCGACTGAGCTTGTATACACTTGAGTATAGAAGAATGAGAGGGGATCTGATTGAGACCTAAAGATTATTAAAGGGTTGGACACTCTGGAGACAGGAAGCATGTTTCCACGGATGGGTGAGTCCAGAACCAGAGGACACAGTTTAAAAATAAGGGAGAGGCCCGAGTTGAGGAGAAATGTCTTCACCCAGAGAGTAGTGGACACATGGAGTGCACTGCCCCAGAAGGCAGTGGAGACCAAGTCTCTGGATACTTTCAGGAAAGAGACGGATAGAGCTGTTAAAGATAATGGAATCAAGTATTATGGAGATAAAACAGGAACAGGATACTGATGGTGGACGATCAGCCATGATCATAATGAATGGTAGTGCTGATTCAAAGGGCAGAATTGCCTATTCCTGCACCGATTGTCTATTGTACCTTGTCAGTCCTACCTCATTCTGTGCCTTTCCCTTGCCTGCCTTGCCTGTCTAACTTCTCAACTGTACCAGCCTCAGATTTACCTTCTTTCTCACTATCTCTTTAGGTTTACCCCTACGCCCTCACTGGTTTAATGCCTCCTGAGTAGGACGAGCAAATCTCCCTGCTTGGATATTAGACACCTTCCACTTCAGGTGTAATCCATCCTTCTTATGCACGTCAATTCTACCCCAGCAGAGATTCCAATGATCCAAAAATGTGAATCCTTCTCCCCTGTATCAGATCCTTGGCCACGCATTCATCTGCTCTACCCTGCTATTCCTACTCTCACTAGCATGTGGCACCGGGAGTAATCCAGATATTACTACCCACAAGGACTTGCTTATTATCCTCCAGGCTAATTTGCTATATTCTCTCATCAGGACTTCATCCTTTTCTCTTATGTCATTGGTACCAATGTACCAATTGGTACAGCGACCTACCATTGATCCTTCTCCACGTTCAGAATATTCTGCAGCCTCGGAGCCATCCTTCACCCAGAAAGTAGGGAGGCACCAGCCCATTCTGATGTCTCACTGTTAGCTGCAGAAACTGCGGTCTGTGCTGCAGACTAGAGAGTCCCCTATCACCATCAATCGCGCGGAACTGGATATACCTCACATTACACTAGATCTATTACACTAGGAAGTTGGCTGTCAGTGCGATATTCCCCTGAGAGTCTGTGACCCCCGACGCTTTCCAAAACAGGATACGTGTTTGAGATGGAAATGACCACAGGAGACTCCTGCACTACTTGCCCTCCGCTCCTCCCTTTCCGAGAGGAAACCCATCTACCTGACTGGATGGGCAGTTTTCCTACCTTTCTAAAACTGCCACCTATCCCACACCTCCGGCTCCTGTATATTCTTCATTACCTTTAACCGTCGCTCCATCTGATCCATGAAATCCTACAGGATTTACATCCTCACTTCCTGCAGACAATCAGGATCATTGAAACTTTCCTTAATCTCCTACATCTAACAGGAAGAGCACATCACTGTACGAATGGCCATCTCTGCACCTTAACAGTCCACAGACCCAGAAAAAGGCACACAGTCTTACAGCTGTACAAAACACTACTCTGGAATAAATTAGTACCGATATTTTATATTAAAAAACTTAATCAAAGTATCATAAGATGTGTATTTAAAGATATAAACCGTCGCCCTACTGAATGTCGTAGCTTTACTAAAAGAAAACAGACTAATTAGTTTTATCTTTGAAGAGCCTGAAACCCACTGAGCTGTGAGTCACAGATAAACAGCACTAAACAGAACCTTCGGTCAAAATTGTCCATGCCGACCAGATATCCGAACCTAATCTTATCCCTCTTGCCAGCACCTGGGCCATATCCTCTAAAATCTTTCCTATTCATGTCAAGTATCCAAATGCCTTTTAAATGCTATAACTGTCAGCCTCCACCACTTCTTCTGGCAGCTTATTCCAGACACGCACCACTCTCTGCGTGAAAAAGTTGCTCCTTAATTTCCTTTTATATCTTTCCCCTCTCACTCTCAACCTATGCTCTATTTCTGGACTCTCCTACTCAGGGAAAATACCTTGTCTGGTTACCCTACCCATGCTACCAATGATTTTATAAACCTCTACGGAGGTCACCCCTCAGTCTCTGATGCGCCAGGGAAAGAAAGCCCCAGACTTTTTGCACTCTTCCTGCAGTTCAAACCCTGGCAATATCCTTGTAAATCTTTTTTGAACCCTTTAAAGTTTCACAACATCCTTCCTATTGATGGAGAACAGAATTGCATACAATATTCCAAAAGAGGCCTAACCAATGTCCTGTACATGACCTTCCAACTTTTATACTCAATGCTCTGATCAATAAAGGAATGTATTCCAAACACTTTCTTCAATATCCTATCTACCTGCATCTCTACGTTCAAGGAAATATGAATCTGCACTGCAAGATATCTTTGTTCATCAAAACTATCTAGGAATTTGCCACGACGTGTATCAGTCCTGTTAAGATTTGCTTTTCCAAAATGCAGCACGTCACAATTATCTGAATTAAACTCCATCTGCCACTTCTCACCCATCTGAACAACATCCTGTTGTAATCTGAGATAACCCTCTTCGCTGTCCACTATATCTCCAATTTTGGTGTCATATATATATAAACGACGGAAAGTAGTGGACCCATCACTGATCCTTGCAGCACTCCACTGGTCACATGCCTCCAATCTGAAAAACAACCCTCCACCACCACGCTGTCTTCTATATTTGAGCCAGTTCTGTATCCAAATGGCTACTTCTCCCTGTATTCCATGAGACCTAACCTTGCTAATCAGTCTTCCATGGGGAACCTTGTCAAGCGCCTTACTGAATTCCATAGATCATGTCCACCTCTCTGCCCTCATCAATCCTCTTTGATACATCTTCAAATAACTCAATCAATTTTGTGAGACATGATTTCCCACACACATAACATGCTGACTATCACTAATCAGTCCTTGCTTTTCAGAATACAACTGTGCAAGCTTAGTGGGCTAACGTGACAGAGCTGGGACTGACTTCCTTCTGGGGTGTTTGGGAGGGATTGGAAATAACTTGGTGTGTGCTTAGGATCCAAAAAAGAATAGTAAAGGAACTACCAGGATTCTCAAAATAATGTGATGTGCAGTTGGTACTAATTTACAACAACAGGTTTAACAGTGGAAGATGGAGTGAGAAAGAAACCCTTAATCTGTTGTACTCTGCATGGTTTCTGCATTCCCCAGAAACAGTGTCAATGTCCCAGGAATTCTCCTGCTGCACCATCATTCCAGTCAGACGCTCATCTACCTAAAACTCCGAGTTCTGTTCTTACTTGGACACAGCACTGAGATTATTGCAGGGATTGCTACATTTGAGGTCCCGCATGCTAACCATCCACCTGGCTCCCTAAATTCTAATTCCCAGACGACTTCACCCTTCCTACCCAGGTAATTCCTACCAACATGGACATGACCTTTGACTGCTCATTGACCCCAGACGAATGACCTGCAGACACCTTGATATTCTAAACCTCACTATACTGGAATTACAGAAACACTGACACCTTCTTCAATTTCCTGACTCCCCTGTGCGTATTGCGTCTCCTTCCTTCTCCCCCCCGCCCCCCTGTACAGTCAGGCTGCTTGTGGTGCCGCAGACATGACTCCGACATCCTTCCCTGAGCAACCCGCACCTTCATCAGCTTCCAAAACAGGAAACTGAATTGGGAGGGAGATATCAGGATATCCTTACATTCTCTGAATGTTTCTGTTCGATTGTCTAGTCCCTTATTCGCTTTCTTCTTCTCGGCTGTCATGTCTGAAGGGTGATCTGCTCCCATTTCACTCTGCTCCCTCACAGGGTCACCGTCTCTGTGAAAACCAGGCACGATTAGGCCTTGATCCTCAGTGCTGATTAATATCTTCCCACTTTGCTGCTGCTGTAACTCCCAGGAATGTTAGCCTCCTGCTCCTTCTCCAAGTTGCTCCCTCACATGGTCACTCCCTCTGTGACTAGGTGCTGATTTCGAGCCTCCTGCTCTGCTGTTTCTCCAAATCCAAGTCCCAGGAGGCCTCGATCCTCGCTGCTGATTTATATTCACCCGCTCTGTGCTGCTCTGTCTTAGGTTATCTGCCCTTGTGACTCCCAGGTAATGATACACCTCAAGCCTCAGTTGAGATTTATAACATCCCATTCCGCACTGCTCTCATACAGGATCGCTGTTGTGCTTGGAAAACAGTGGAAAAGAGGAGGATTAGACAGAGCAGAGGGTGTTACAGTGATTGGGCGAGTTGTATGGGATGGAACAGGTTATCTCGGGAGCTAGGCAGATCTGCAACAACTAAAGGAGGTTACTAGAAGTTACAGCGAGAGTTGCAGGCACTGAAGAAGGCAAAGGAAATAGAGAGATGTTGGCTTGTTCATGAGGGAGCTTTGTGGAGTCTAAACGGCTTTTTCTGAGCTGCTTACAGAGATGTGCAGACTTCAACCAATGCAAATTGATAGTCAGGAAGTGTTGTATGGTACTGGAGACGGTTGGATGTTACAGAGTTGGAAGACTAGCAGTAATTGGGGGGAAAATAAACTTTTGGAGCACTGGTGGTGTTCAAGGACCCTCAAGACATGAGGAAGTGCAGTGAATGGGAGCATTCCAAATAGTGGTATTGTAGGGGCTGGAAGTCTGGAGATGGATAAGGAGGATGAAAAATGCCAGTTTAGTATGCACAACCATTGTAATTATAGAGATTTAAGGAAGGGAACCTGTGCTGTCATTTATTACAGTTAGATGGAGAGTTACAGAAGCTGACGGGGTTACAAATTTAAAAAGGGAGAGAATTTAGGTGATCAGAAGTTTAAACAAGAATAAAGAAATTTTAGAGCTCTCTAGCGCAGGTAGGAATGGAGGAGGTGCGATTTTGTGAGGAACTATAAGAGTTATAACTCGGGGAGGCTGTCAGATATAAAAGGAAAAGCTGCGTTGTCTGTATGTAGTTACAGACATGAGGCGTGTTGTAGCGTCAGCTGGAGGGTACACAGATAACAACAGTTCAAACGGCTGGTGCAGTGGCTCTGGAAGGCAGCTCAGTAGGTATCAACAATGACTGCAGATGCTGGAAACCAGATTCTGGATTAGTGGTGCTGGAAGAACACAGCAGTTCAGGCAGCATCCGAGGAGCAGTAAAATCGGCGTTTCGGGCAATTGCCCTTCATCATGAATACAGGCAGAGAGCCTGAAGGGTGGAGAGATAAGTGAGAGGAGGGTGGGGCTGAGGAGGAATTAGCATAAAGTACAATAGGTGAGTGGGGGAGGGCATGAAGGTGAAAGGTCACACACACACGTACACACATGCGTATACATACACATTTATGGGGTTAATTTGCACTCGCTCATTTGTATTTGCATACATAATCCGCTTTGTTCCAAATACAAACAATTCGTAGACAATTGGTCATTGTGGTATTTATCGCCTTCTTCTTTGCAAATGAACCCAGTCTGACTCCAGATGAAGAGACAGACAGACTCCAAACAAGACCTCATGCCGAAAATGCATTGTTTGACCGGAGGGGTCACCACCTTTCCACCGATAATACCTGAAGGTATCTCCAGGCAACGACATGAAAGAAAAGCGGACACTTGCATATTAATCAAACAAAACCTACTCCTTCATTCTAATTGATTAAAGATTTAAGAACCATCTTAGGTGTGTTCAATTAAAGCGCATGAGTTTACACGCTTTGATCTTTTTCCTTATAAATCCAATCCCTAAATTCTTCCTCTCTCCCTAAGACCTGGTGAAGAAGCAGCTCTCAGAAAGCTAGAGTTTTCAAATAAATCTATTGGACTATAATCTGGTGTCGTGCAGATTTTGGCCTTGTCCAACTCAGTCCAAAACCAGCACCTTCATATCATGGCTTTTATTAGTTAGCCAATCCTCTCTCCAAGCACGTTTTTTTCCTCACATAATGTGCTCTTGTCTTGCATATTATTCGTTTTTGAGGCACGTTTTGCAATTGCTTCTGGAAGTCCAGATATAATACATCTATAGGATCCCCTTTATCCATCTTGCTTGTCACATTTTTTTAAGTGTTAGTCAAATCATTCAAACATGACTGATGCTTAGTAATACTATGTTAACTGTCATAGATCGTGTCTTGACTTTGAAAATATCCCGTTATTAATTCCTTCATACCAGATTCTAACAATTTGTCTTCAATCCCAATAATTTGTCCAATACTTTCCATTCCCTAGTGAAGTTAGTTATTCTAAGTTCTTCCCTTTCTATAACCCGCACACTCTCTTTCAATTCCTGTGATACAGGCAAAAAGCTGTAAAAGATCTGCTCCAATTGATGTGCAAGATGAATGAGTGGCTGATTGGACTCATTCTGTTCAAAGTTTGAATAGTGGTCGTGAGTGTGAAGTCATCAGATGGAAGTCATACCAAAGGAATTTTTTTGATTTATTTCAGAGAGGTCATTTATTTGTTTTTTCAGCCAGGCCTTTGACAAAGCCCCTCGGGGGAAACTGATGAAGGAAGTACAATCTCATGGTATCAAGGGTAACTTGGTAAGTGGCATTGAAATTGTCTTAGTGGCAGGAGACACAGGGTGATGGGAGAAGTCTGTTTGTGTGACTGGAGACCAATGTCCCCTGGTGTACCACAGGGGTCAGTGCTGTGTCCCTTATTATTTGTGGTGTTCATAAATGATATAGATGTGAATGTGGAGGGGGGAGGGAGTGTGCGATAAATAAGTGTATGTTTGATACAATGATCGGCCGGGTGGTTGCCAGTGAGGAGGAAGGCCTGATGTTGCAGGAAGATACGGATGGAATGGTCAGATGGGTGGATCAATGGCAGATGGAATGTCACCCTGATAAATATGAGGTAATGCACTTTGGAGGAAGGAACGAGACAAGGGAGCACTCAATGAATGGTAGCACACTCGGAAGCTCAGAGGGTGCTTCGCCACACATCCCTAAATGGGACTGGACAGGGTAATAGGTTAGGTAAGAAGTCACATGCGACTGTTAGCATAGCTTTTATTAATCGAGACATAGATTGTAAGAGTTATACAGGACTGTGATTCGGGCAAGATGGAATACTGTGTACAGTTCTGGGAACCACATTACAGGAAGGATGTGATTGCACTGGAGGGCTGCAGAGGAGAAAGACTGGATAAGCTCGGGTTGTTTACTTTGGAGCAGAGAAGGCTGAGGGGATGTGATTCAGAAGGATGAGGTTAAGCGGAGTATGGAAAGGGGAGATAGACAGCACTTGTTCATTTTAGTCAAAGGACCAAGACGAGCAGCAGACATTTAAAGTGAAGGATTTGAAGTTGAGAGAGGATTTGAGGATTGTTTTTCACGCAGAGAGTGTTGGGTCAGGAATCAACTTCCTGAGAGGGTAGTTGTGATGGGTAATCTCACAACCTTTAAACAGCAATTGGACAAACACTTGGAGTATCATAACATTTCTGGCTATGGATCTCATGTAAGAAATTAGGACTAATGTAGATCATGCTTTTTTTTTTGAGGGAACAGAGTCCATGCTTCTGTGATTGTTTCATTGTGGAGGAAGGTAAATGGTGTGTTGACGTTCATTTTAGGAGGATTTATGTACAGAAGAAAGGGTGTGTCACTGTCACTGTACAGGACTTTGGGTTGTCATAAGGTTTAGCTACACATGGTTCTGACTCTGGCATGTTCACCCACAGTCATCACTGAACCATAGATCGGCTTGATGGTAATGGTAGACTGACGGATTATCCAGGGGGATAAGTTACAGATTATGATTGAATACAATTCTGCTGCTGCTGTGATCTACAGCGCCACATGAATGCCCCGTTTGAGCTGCAATATCTGCAATTCAATTCTACTGACTGTCCCCCAGTTCACACCGAGACTTATTCACACATCAGCCCTCTACTCAGTGACCTGACCTGGTTTCTGATTTGGTAGCACTTCTATTTCCATATTCTCATTCCACTGAGGGTCTCTCCTTGATGTTATTGTTTCCAATTTATTGTCTTCCTTAAACCCTTTAACATATTCATCTGATTTTTTTTCCATTCTCTTAATACCATCATCTATGTTTGGTGTGAATGTGTTCCCTCTCTCTGGCCATGAGTAAGAGCTTTGTAGTGTCAGTGATGCCTGTCTTATGTAGATTCAGAGCCAATGAATGTGTGCACCTCATGTTACTGTCCACTTTCCGGTGACAGCGCTCCATATCAGACAGGGCGTTCGAGCAGCTTTGACACACGTCTGTGGAACTTGCTCAAAACAGATATTGCTAAAGAAACAATGCAGGTCTGGCAATATCTTGTGGAGTGAACGTAAAGTTGACTTTTCAGGTCCAGTGATACTTCTACAAAGCTCCCAGTTTCACCAAAAATATTTGCATTTTTCTTTCCAGTATCCATAATTATTTATTTAATTGAAAATTTGTTCTGTGCCTATTCATTTCTTGAGAAACTCAATAGCTGTGGCAGCATCTGCAGAGACAGAGAAACAGAGTTAGTGTTGCAAGTCTAGTGTGACAATTCTTCAGAACAGAGAAGGATTGGAAACTAGGCTTTTTAATCCCTTGAGAGAGGTGAGAGGATGGGTGATGGGGAAAAGAGGGCATGGCAAAAGACAAACCGGCTTTTAGCAGTGGTGAACGAGAAGATGATGCGAAATGGCTTTACATTAAGATGTGAATGGGGAAAGGGGTTCTCTCTGTTGAGTGCAACATAAAGAAGACACAATCACAATAGGTCATAGGGAGGTGAGGAGGGAGAATGCATGAAACATGGAGGACAGCCATAATGGGTTCAGGCTGTGAAGTTATGAAATTGAATATTAACTCCTACAGGCTGTAACGTGCCAAAGTATAAAATGAGGTGTTATATGAGCTTGGGTTTTGTTTCAGTGAGACTTTGCAGCAGCCCAGGAATGAAAAGTTAACATGAGAGCGAGGTCGATTATTGAAATGGGAAGCAATGACAATGTCAGAATTATTCCTCCAGAGTGGGAGTGTTCCACAATGCAGTCTCTGTTTGGTCTCCCCAATGTAAAGGAGACTGCATTGTGAGCAACAATGACAGGAGACTGGATTGAAAGAGTACAAGTGAAATGTTGCTTCACCTGGATGCTGTTTTTGGGGCCTTGGACAGTGAGGAGGGAAGAGGTGAATGCGCAATTCTTGCAGCTTCTGCAATTGAACGGGAAAGTGCCATGGGGAAAGTGGGGAAGTGCTCGGGGTGATGGAAGGTGTCACAGAAGTCCCTGAGAAATACTGACATTGGACAGGAGGGGAAGATATGTTTGATGGTGCTGTCCTGCAGGTAATGGTGAAAGTGGCGGAGGATGATTCTGTGAATGTGGATTCTAGTGCAGTAGGAAGTGAGGGAAAGGGGAGATCTATCATTGTTCTGGGGAGGAGGGGACGGAGTGAGGGCAGACAGTGGGCGATGGGACAGTCACAGCTAAAAGCCCTGTCCACGAGAGTTAGGGGATTTCTGGTTTGAAGGAAAAGGAGGTCACGTCAGAGGCAGCTCACTGGAATGTGGCATCATCAAACAGAAATAACAGAGACGGAGAAACTTGGAGAATGGGGTCAGCCTCTAAATTGAGGATTTCTGTCTCACATTTGGTCTGAAGCGGGATGTGGAAATAGACCCAGAGGAAGGTCAGTGGGTATGCACGGGCAGACATTCAAGCAGATATCCCTTAACGCTCAGAAATTATAGTTTCTGTTCAAAAAGAAGGACTTGATAAGGAGATGAACCACCTATGGTTGACAAAAAGCTGTCAAGGATACTAATCAATCACAATTTAATAAGCGTTAGTGTAGGGCTTGGTTTGGATGTTTATTTCAGGGAGCAGAAGCAGATGCTGAGCATAAATTTCAGCTGTGCTTCCTGAATTACCCCCCGACATCCCTACCATTGCTGCTCCATCCTCTTCCCTGCTCGTCTCCCCTTCCTGTTTCCAGGTTCTCCCTCTCCAATTACAGAGCACATTCTCTCACATTATAGTCCTCCCCCCCCCCCCACTTCACCTGAAGCTCTTTCATCAATTTTACCTTCTCTGCACTAGCATCAAGGTGCGTATTGTGCTGCTATTTTGCCTCTGGTCTCAGTGTGGCTCGACCTCCCACTCACATCTCATTCCCGAAAGTTTTCTTCTTGTAGTAAACCTTATTGACAGCACCTCTCTCCCTTCGCACTGAATTCACACTGTGATCCAAAACCGAAAAAAGTATACTCAGCCTTCATCTCACTCTACTAAAGGTCCCTGCACGCTGCCCGTGTGGTATAAGAATTCCTTTCCTTACATAGATCCGGCCAGAGATACGTATTCGCTGTAGAGATCATCACCCCCTTTAGACCAAGGAATTCAGGAGCTTGATGTCTTATTGGCACTAGTAAGAGTTTCATGCTGCCTTAGTATTGTAACATGGAGTTAAACATATCACATTATGAAGTTCGGGCTGAGTGTTGTTTCCCTGTCATTTTTAATATTGTTTAAAATTAGCAGTGCTTATCTTTAAATGCTTGTTCTTGAAGTTAGTATCAGATGGAGTCTCGTAGGTTGAGAGGTGACATTATAGAAGATTATAAAATCATGTGAGGCATGGATAGGGTGAATAGCCAAGGTCTTTTCAGCAGGACAGGAGAGTCCAAACATCGATGACGTAGCTTTAAGGAGAAAAGGGAAAGATTTAAAAGGACCGAAGGGGCAGTGTTTTCACACAGAGCGCGATGTGTGTATAGAATGAGCTGCCAGGGGAAGAGTGGTGGATGCAAATACAGCTACAACATTTAAAAGACATTTGGACAAATATATGAATGGGAAAGGTTCAGTGGCATATGGGCTAAGGGCAAGCAGATGAAACTCGTTTAGTTTAGAAAACCTGTCAGCATGGACAAGTTGAACCAAAGGGTCTGTTTGAGCGATATGACTGTATGAATCTAGAAAGCGAGGAAAAAGGAAGAAAAGCTATTATGTAAGCAAATTGGCAAGAAATATAAAAACAAGCGGCATGAGCTTTTCCGTGTATATAAAGAAAGTCCAATATGAATGTGTGACCTTCGGTAGAAATGAATTCAGGAAAGTAGATTGAGGACGTTTGGACGGTGTGCCTGGAGGGAATAGACAGATAATTTACACCAGAATTTTGCACTATTCTTCACAGGGGAAGGCACTGTAAGTATTACAATGATATAAACAAAATGATCATAGGAGGGAAGTTCTTGAACAGCTTCTAACAAAAGGAACAAGGTTTTTTTTAATAAACAGATAAGACTAATGGTAGACAGGTCAGTACAACTTCATAGTTGGGTTTAAAAGCAGCGGTTACACAATTACTGCTGGTACTGAGGGAAAAAAAAAAACTATAACTCTCTGGATTGCAGGAATGAACCAGCGATTCTAGAGACCATCCAATGTGGCGCCTGTCTTCAATAAAATAGCGAGACTGAAAGCAGGAACCATTTAGCCTCACCATTATTGCTGGGAATCTGTGAGAGTCTGTTATTAAGGAAAGGACTGCAGGGCATTTAGAAAAGCTACACATGGAGTCAGCATGGTTTTGCGAAAGGGGTTCTATAATTTCCCTGTAAAATCATTCAAAGTTTTTTGTGGAGATCCCTGAGAATGTAACAAGCGGAATTGATAAAAAGGAGCTGGTAGACACGGTGCTTTCCAGAGGGTTTCCAAAATGTATCACATTACTGGAGCTCGTAGTATGACGCTTAATATATTAGCATGGGATGACGGTTGATTAACACATAGAAATCGGAGAGTCATGGTTAATGGATCTTCCTGATAAAAAGTATCTGCTGGAGTATCACAAATATCAGTGCAATGGCACGATTTATTTACAATATATACTGATAGCCTGACGGCAAGAGCTGAGTGCATTATACATCCGAGTTTGAGGATGACACTGAGAACTAAAAGGCAGGCTGTTATTTAATGGAAAGGACTCACACAAAAAGAACAGTGCAAAGGGATGGGATTGTTCTTGTGTTTGAAACATAACGACAGCATGCTGATGCAGCAAGTATCTTGGTTGGTTCGTTATGCGGATTCCTGGGATGAAAGCGTTGAATTATTGAGTACATCTAAAATGATGAAGCGATTATTCATTGTGGTTGAAATGAATGAGGGTGATATTACTGAAATGCACAAGATACAGAGGGGGCTTGACAATGTAGATTTTGAGAATTTGGATCCATTCCAGGGCAGAGTGTCGAACTCCGCGATGGAGAGCCAGAATAAGGGATATGCAAAGATATATCTTCTTTCAGAAGGTAGTGAATGTCTGGAAATCCCTAATCCAGAGAGTGAGGGGGCTGGAACACTGAATGTATTTACAGACTGGGTGGATTGGGTTTTGACATATCAGCGAGTCCAGGGATACAAGGGGTTAGCAGGAAATTGGCGTTGAGCTCTGAAGTAGATCAGCTATGTTCTGATTAAATGACATTGCAGGCTTGAGGGGCCGAATGGCCTGGTCCGGTTCATATTTCTTACGTTCTTATGTTATTCTTTTGGAAAGTAACTGGTTATTTTCCTGAAAATGGTGTTGTACAATGTTGCATTCAGGCAGAGCAAAGGATTTGTTTGAGCTAACCCTGAAAGCGGGTAGAGGGCTGTACTCAAAGCGAATCAAGGTCTGTAACATGACCCACAACTGGAGTAGCAGTTACGGAGAGGAAAGGCCTGGGAAGAGGGATTGGGGTGGAGGTCAATTCCTGACTCAGCCTGGATTTTCCAAGTACTTTTCCCAAACTACACCTAAGCATCGGAGTGGCCTCGATCTGCCCCTGTGTAGCAGGTCCAAAGGGCTGAATGAAACAACATAACAAAAATCTGAGGGATAGGAGTGGGTCATTCTGCACTTTGACACTACTCCAACAGTAAATACGGTTGTGGCTAATTTCATTGTGGTCCCAGTTGCACTTTTCTCTCCCTGCACCATTTCTCCTGATTCACCTGTCTATGGACTACCTGGCGAACCCAGCCTCGATATAATATAAAGATTCAGCCATCCAAAACTTCTGGGAAAGAGAATTCCCACTTGAGTGAAATCCCACTTTGTGAATTTCTCCTCATTCCTGTTTTGACAGAGTTTGGAGGGTGTCATTGTTTCCTTTTCTCGTCCAACTCCTTCACTGCTCACAACAAATCTTAAATATCACCTGTTTGGTGATATGGCCGATGATAAAAGACTCAGATTGGGTCAGGTTTAGTGGTAGGAACAAGTCAGGCAGATTTCTTTAGTCAGCCACAAGTATAACTAACAGAACTAACAGAGCAGCATGGTGGATCTGAGGGTAGCGCTGCTGCCTCACATCACCAAGGAGCTGAGTGCAATTCCATCCTTGGGCGACCCTCGATGTGGAGTTTGAACATTCTTCCTGTGTCTGTGTTCGTTTCCTCCCAGTGCTCCAGTTTCCTGCCACAGTCCAAAAATGTGTATCTTAGAGTGGATTGGCCATGCTAAATTGTCCATAGTTCCCAGCGATATGTAGATGAAGTGGATTAGTCATGCGAAATGCAGAATTACATGGATAGGGTAGGGGTCAGGACTGGGTGGGATGCTATTCGGTATGGCTGTGTGGATTTGATGGGCAGAATGTCCTGCTTCCTCACTGTCGAGGTTGTATAACAATGGCAACAAATTTGGACCATTAAAATACCTAGTGGGTATCTACCTGATCCACTCTGTTGGAGGTCTTGTATGTTTCAATGAGATCATCTCTCTTTCTATGTGTAACCTGTTAAACTCTCCATAATATAAGGCCTTCATCCCTGGAATACATGAGTTGAAACATCTCTGAACTGCTTCCAATGTAATTATATCCTTGTTGCAAGGTTTGTGAATGTTTGTTGCTCAGGTTGAGGTTTAGGGTGTCGGTTTGCTCGCTGAGCTGTGGGTTTGATATCCAGACATTTCATTACCTGGCTAGGTAACATCATCAGAGGCGACCTCCAAGTGAAGCGAAGCTGTTGTCTCCTGCTTTCTATTTATATGTTTGTCCTGGATGGGGTTCCTGGGGTTTGTGATGATGTCATTTCCTGTTCATTTTCTGAGGGATTGATATATGGTATCCAGATCTATGTGTTTGTTTATGGAGTTGTTATTGTAGTGCCAGGCCTCTAGGAATTCTCTGGCATGTCTTTGCTTCGCCTGTCCCAGGCTGGATGTGTTGTTCCAGTCGAAATGGTGTTTTTTTCATCCGTGTGTCGGGCTACGAGGGAGAGAGGGTTTTGTATTTTTGTGGCTTGCTGGTGTTCGTGTACCCTGGTGGATAACTTTCTTCCTGTTTGTCCTACGTAGTGTTTGTGGCAGTCCTTGCATGGAATTTTGTAGATGACGTTGGTTTTGTCCACTGGGTCTTTTAAGTTTGTTCGTTTTTTTTTAGAGTATTGGTGGGTTTGTGTGCTACTAGGATTCCGAGGGGTCTTAGTAGTCTGGCTGTCATTTCTGAAACTTCTTTGATATATGGTAATGTGGTCAGGTTCTCTGGCTGTGTTTGGTCTGCTTGTCGTGGTTCGTTCTTGAGGAATCTGCGGACTGTATTTTTTGAGTATCCGTTCATCTTGAATACGTTGTAAAGGTGGTTCTCCTCTGTTTTCCGAAGTTCATCTGTGCTTCAGTGTGTGGTAGCTCGTTGCAATAGTGTTCTGATACAGCTTCGTTTGTGTGTGTTGGGATGGTTGCTGGTTTAGTTAAGTATTTCGTCAGTGTTTGTCAGTTTTCTGTATACGCAGGTTTATAGTTCTCAGTTGTCCATAGTCGATAATCTAGAAAACATTTTAAAATGCAAACAGTGATAGAACAGAGTTCGAAAGGACCATGGGGCCGCTCTGTCATGAGAGAGAGAACACTCGTGGTGGTTTGCCCTGAGAGTTACTACACCTCGGGTGATGGGGTGTGGTTAAGAGAGCGTCCCCTTCATGGTAACCTCTGCCAGTGTAGGGAATTGAACTGCCAGTGATTTTCACACCCACAGTACTCCTTGTCATGCCACAATGGATGTATGGAGCTGTAAATGGATGGGAGCCACACATCCTGTCATTTCCAGCATGGGCTGCAATTTTCCCCACTCTGTGCAGTGATCTAACACAGTGTTACTGAGAAATGCACTGGGGTGGTGTACACAGACCTACATGCTGGGAGGGTAACTGCTCCTGGTTTACAGATCAATGCAGTGGGGTGGTGTACACAGCTCTACATGCTGGGAGTATAACTGCTCCAGGTTTACAGATCTATTCACTGTACAGCTACTCATACTGAACAGAAACCTTGTCGCATTTATAAAGCAAGGCACTGGTGTGGGCCGCAGACAGACTGATTCACCTGGATTACTGAATCAATGCACTGGTGTGGTCTGTGCTGGTCCCCATGCTGGACAGATAGCTAATGGCCTGGTGAGACCTGCGCAGTCTTCCATCCTTGGACAGATTGCTAGTTTGTCTGAGCGTGGTCTGCACAATATTCCACCCTGGAGAGATTGCTGTGTTGTAATGAGTCTGGTCTGGACACATTGCTATTTTATTCTGAGCCTGGTCTGCACAGTGCCTCATGCTGAGCAGATATTTCATCTGGGCGTATAAGTGTCTGGGCTGGATCTGTGAGGTGGATTAAGTATCCGAAATAATTCCTGATCGAGCTATCACTCCTTTAGCTCAACACATTCCCTGTCAAACCCTGTATTTCTGCAACATGTTGCCCATGAAATAATTATCCAAATAAAACGCGAATATCTGTCCTTCTTGCGATCCAAACGCGCAGAAACACCTGAAAATATATGATGAAGGCAGTCGCAACCAAAAGGATTTCTTATTTTAAAGGTGCTCTGTTTCAGATGCATTTTGCTTGCTCAAAGTGTTCGACACTGAGCAAAATACAATATATTCAAACACAGTAGACAAAATGCAACAAAAACTTAATTCTATTGGACAAGATAACATAATATTTAATTATTTAAATATTACACAGTAACTACTCCAATATGGTAACATCCTTGAGACACACCCTTGTCATAAAACAAATTCAGGAATCAGATTGGCTCACATGCAGTTCTCCAATCCAGGAGGAAAGAACAACAAAAGTCAATTCTGAGAGAAATCTCAGGGAGAGTGTCTGGCAGCCTGCAGAGGTTTCCTGCCTTCTGACCCTGCTGAGATCCAAGCCATAACTGGCAAAAGGTAAAATTAAGAATCCTGCTTCTGTGACAGCTTGACCATCACTCTACAGGACCCGGCTGTGGTTGCAAGGAAAAAAAGGAATGGACGGTATCTGCGCAGTCTATGCCACTGTAGGAGCCTCTCAAAAATGCCTAACCCCACCTAAGCAGTTAAATGATGGCAAGATAAATATCAAAGTTCAACATAAATAAAAAAATGAAAGGATGTAGCAGGCCTGGTGGTCAGATACAGACGGCCTCGGAAGCCTAGCAATTCCTATCCTGCCAAAACACAGTCGAATCATCATGCTAGTGAAGAGAAAGCATTATCTCTCTCCGTCACTCTAACTTTACAATTGGAGATGTGCCATTCACCCAATAGTCAGTGATGTCAACATCCCAACCCAGACCAAGTATGTTTGTGGTCTATAAACGATGTAGTGAAGTGGGTTAACTGGAGCTGTTTGTTCGGTGACTGTGATTGATGTCACTCTTCATGGACCCTAACTGTGCCACTGGATAGTTTCCCTCTTCCATAATTAAGGGGCTTCTTTTAACCTGTTATTCCATAGTATCAGGGGCAGCGTCATCCTCAACACGATAGGGATCAGCAGCTCCAGAGAGAGGGAGAGGAATTGAATTTGAGAACAATAGACTGGAGTGTTCCAAACATGAACTGGAGTTTATCTGATAGTCTTTACTGGCTTTTTCAGGATTGGCCATGGTTAGAGTTGCGGATCGAAGCCATACTGATGATTATTCAAGCCGGTTACTATCCGATCCTAACTATTATTGGTATTCCTGGTAAGTCTTTCCCTGTCAATTCTATAACCTATGGTGAATATCATTGCTAATTCTGTTATTTATATTTCGCAAAGACGTAGAGTATTTTCTTCCGGTTCAGTCACAATCTCCACTTCCTTTAAATGAATTTCAGACTCTTCACTCAGAAACATCTGAGAAGGATCAAGACTGTCCAGAACCTCGAATTTGACTTTTGCCCTGAACTGCTTTATATTCCTGTATTCTCTCTGTCATCAAATCTGCCCACACCCACCTCAATAATATCCCCAGTCTCCACCTCTGCCTCAGTGCTGTTGCTGAAATAAACATCATCTACCCCTTTGTTAACTTCACAATTTATGGCTCCAGTTGTATTCTGACCTCTCTTCCAGTTACAAATATTTTGACCACAAGCTTGTTCTCGTCACTATAGTTACTTCACAACTGGTACTCTGTATCAGATTCATGATGTCACTGGAGGTGTAATTCAGTGGCGCAGAATATGACTTGAAAGCCATTGTTTGAAATCCTACCACAACAGATGACTAAACTAAAATTTTAATGACAAAAATTGGCATGACATGTCACTGATGGAAACCATAAACGATCAGAATTTCTTTTATTATTAATCGTCTTTGGTAAAGAAACTTAACATTATTGCCCAGTCTGGATTAAGTGTGACTTCAGACCCACAATGAAATAGTTGGCTCCATGTTGTCTTGACAAATGGCCTCACAGTCAAGGGCAATTAGGATGGACAACACATCCTGCCCTTGCCAGTGATGCTGACATACCATGAAACAACAACGTTAAAGGTGAAATAAACCAAAGAACTGTGGATAATGGAGATCTGAAATAAAATTCTCCAGTATCCGCAAGTGTTGGAGAATCTCAATAGGCATGACAGCCTCTGTCAGGAGAAAAGCATAACTTTTTGAGTTCAGTGATTCTATCAAAACTCAATGCAACTGGGAAGTAATATTATTATATCAGGGATGGTTGGAAGGGTAAGTGGGAGGTTTGTGTTGAATGGATAAAGAAATGTCCAGCAAACGAGAGAGAGAGAAAGGAAAAGCAAACAAAAGGATTACTAATGATGAACTTGAAGGAAAATAGAATGGGAGGTTATTCTAACATTCCTGCCTTTCCCATATTCCCGAATATCACGTCCATTGAGGTAAGTACCTGGTTAAAGTGAATTCTGTTCCCTCTGTCTCTCTTCTCTGAGTGTGATGATCTACTCCATTGGCAATAATGGTGTTGCCCGTCTAGTTGCTGAGATACAGGGAAAGGTAATGTTACAGTGTCAACTGCTTCTTTCGATAGAGAAATTGTTACTGCGGGACTGTGCAGAGATGTAACGGTTTTCTCAGCCAGGAACATAAACTGCCGAGATGAATGAATTTTCAACACTGAATGGGTGCAGTATGCGTGTGGGGCATTGACTTGCAGTGTCATTAGAAAGTCAGTGGAGTTTCTGTGAATGGTGTTCTCAGGTTTGTTTTGTCAGCTGCTGAGTTCATTCCGGGAGACCAGAGGGTCTGGTGACCCCACTCTGGATACTACATTTACAGAGTGTCTGGGTCCATGATAAACAATTGGAGCAGAGACTACAAAGAAGGGAAGCTCTGCAAACAGGGAGGAGCAAGGAACTGAACTTTCCTCTCTGGCATTTCCAGAAACATTTGTCTAAGCTGCAACCATTCATGTGTAAAATGTGAAACCAGCTTGTTTCAAAAATGAGGTGCTCACTGAGCTGTATCCTCTCTTTCGGAATAACCTATAGTCTCTCACCAGGGACAGGACTGTGCAGACTCTCACCGTGAAGTGAACTGTTTCAATTCTGAAACATTCCAGGCAGGCGTGTGTAATATATCCACCATACCTGAAGTATAGTCCTCCGATGTAACACGAGCTGACCAAAGCCACCTGCCTGCTGAGAGGAATGCATTGGTTCCATCTCCACAGAGAAATGTACATAAATAACTTTCAGAAATATGAAGATACAGAGTGAATTGTAAAAATGAGGAACTGCAGAAAATTAGAATTAATGAAGAGCATTTTTTGGAAATCTAATTGAATTGAAGTTTCATAAGTTCCTGCATCTGATGAGCTACATCCCAGAGTATTGAGGAGGTGAGAACAGAGCCAGTGAAATAATTATTCTTCAAAGCTGATTAGATTCTAGAAAGGATGCTGCAGACTGGAAAGTAGCTATTGTCAACCTAAACATTTAAAACAGGATGGAGAGAGAAAACAGAAAACTAAATAGCTTGATGTCAGAGGTCAAAAAACATTGAAACATTTTATAAGGAACGTGACAACTAGGCACTTGGAGAACAATGATATAATTTGGTAGAGTCAGCCTAGATTCAGGAAAGAGAAATGATCTTTGATAAACCTGCTGGGGTTTGTTGAGATTGTCCATTGTGACATCGAAATTGAGAATCAACGGGAGTGAAGTATTTGAATTTTCAGCACATACTTGACCTGGTTGAAAACAGGTGAGTGGGGAATGTTAGACTCCATGGGTAGTTAGGTGTGGAATATATACCATATGGATTAAAAATTGGGTAATGGAGATATGAGAAGAGTAGTGTTTTTGGCTGGACTGAAGGCTCGTTGGGTATCAGATGAATCAGTGTTTGGGCAATAGCTGTTCACAAGGTACAAAAATGATCAGATGGGAACAACAAATATCTTCATGTCCATTTATGTTTATTAAATGGTGAGACATTGGGAAAAGGTGTTGTTGAAAATGACCTGGATCTTCTTGATCTAAAGTCATAAACAAATTTATACGGGGCAGAAAGTAAATGATATGTGGCTCTTCATGCAACATGATTGAAGTACCAGAGTTATATATTTCTTAATGGTAGTGTCTTGATGATAGAGTATTTGGTGCATTGTATACAGATTTGGCCTGCTTTATAAATAATGATCTCCATGTCACCGAGACAGTGCAAAGGAGTTTTATCAGACTAAACCCTGGCATGGTGGTACCATGAGGAGAGAGTGCAGGAACTGTATGTTTACTCCGCAGCGCTACGAGAGAATAAGAAGCTGAAATTTGATGGTTATGGAGGGACATTCATTATGTCTCAATCAGCTGAATAAGGTGAACATTCCATACTTTTCAGAGGATGTTGGATTCCCGATAGTTTACATGCATCTGCGGACATGCCCCATGTCGATTGATAGAGAGGTACATGCTCTGAACGAACTCTGGACACTTGAATGCACAAGTGTGACATTGCATTGAATGTCACTTTGCACACAAACCTGTCAGCAGCCACAGTAACTTCATTCTGAAACAGTTAGTCATTTCCCACTAGCTTCTCACATCCATGGAGACCATGGGTTTGCCTTCTCGGAGATTGAAGATAACTTGGAGACTGATTTAAAAAAGGGTTGGCTTTATTCCGACTGCCAGAAAACCATGTTAAAGTAACACTTACGTACTATGAGTAATTAAGCCATGTGGATCAATTTGAAGCAGTCTATCTGTGCAGCCCCTGCTCCATTTGTTTGCAATGTTAAAACATTTCTGACACTTCCCTGTTCCTCTGTTAGTGACTTGAGAAGCTGAATGACCTCTTCCTGTTCCTTCGTAAGTGACTTTGGGTGTGAAATTGTCTCTTTCTGATCCCGTGTAAGTGACATGTGGGAGTGAGCAGATTCCTTCTTTTCCTGTATACTTGGCAGGAGGAACTGAATGGGCTATCCCTCATGTGCCCAGTAGTTTTGTTGGGCTGAATGACTTCCCCACATTCGTGTGGAACCATATTGAAGTGCTGAATGTGCTTCTTCTTTTACTGTGGAAATGTACAGTGATGTTACATAAATGTAACCCAGACGTTAACAGCACTATCTTGAATGTTGTCCAGGCCAAGTTACACATGGACACAGATTGCTTCAAGAGCTGAAGAGGGACAACTTGTTCGAACATCATGTAAACTTCTGTGACTATTCCATTTTCTGGTCAGTCTGGACTCAATGTGCTGAATGACCTCCTTCCACATTGCAGGAATTCCCCGCTGACAAACAGGAGATGCCTGGGCTGAGGGAGCTATCCTGAAGTTTTCCAGCAGAAATGCCCCACGGCTGAGATGATTGATGCCCACTGATGGTAAACATCTCCCTTGTGTTGTGAATGACTCCAAACAGTCGAGAGGTCACAATTAATTCTCATTAAGTGTAATTTCGCTCAGGCTCCCTGATATCATCCTCAGTCTAACACTGCGCTGATGTCTAGGCCAGTCTCCCGCACCTCAGTGTTCCCTCTTTTGTTCATATCAATAGGTCATGGTGTAGAAGCAGAGAATGGTTTCTTCAAACAGAGGGTAGTGATTGTTTGGACTTGTCTTACACAGAGATTTAGGGGAGAGAGATCCCTGAAAGGGACCAGTGGAGATCGGTTCTGGAAACTCTACTATTTGTTATTTTATAAATGAACTGGATGTTGTAGGTTACAACGGGACATGGACAGGATGCAGAGCTGGGCTGAGAAGTGGCAGATGGAGTTCAAACTGGAAAAATGTGAAGGGATTCCCTTTGCAAGTTCGAATGTGAATGCAGAATACTTGGTTAAAGGCAGGATTCTTGGCAGTGTGGAGGAACAGAAGGATCTTGGAGTCCGTGTCCACACATCCCTCAAATTGGCTACCCAAGTTGATGGGGTTGTTAAGAAGGAATATGTTGTGTTGGCTTTCATTAGCAGGGGATTGAGTTTAAGAGCCATGAGGTTATGTTGCAGCTCTATAGAGCCCTGGTTAGACCACACTTGGAATATTGTGTTCAGTTCTGGTCACCTATTATAGGAAGGATGTGGAAGCTTTAGAAAGGGTGCATAGGAAATTTACCAGGATGCTGCTTGGACTGGAGGGCAGGTCTTATAAAGTAACCTTGAGGGAGCGAGGGTTTTTCTCAATGGAGCAAAGAAAGATGAGAGGTAATTTGATAGAGGTGTACGAGATGATGAGAGTCATCGATAGAGTGAATAGCCAGAGGCTTTTTTCCCAGGGCAGAAATATCTATCACAAGGGATCATAATTATAATGTAATTGGATGAAGGTTTAGGGAGATATCTGTGGTAAGTTCTTTAGACAGAGAGAGGTCGGTGTGTGGAATGCACTGCCAGCAGTGGAAATAGAGTCAAATACGTGATGAAAACTGACGAGAATCTTGGATAGGCATATGGAAGAAAGTGATAGGAAGCATGTCGGTGAGACTGATCTTAGAGTAGGATAAACGGGGGGCACAACATCGAGTGCCGGATGACCTGTACTGTGCTGTACTGTACTTTGTTCTGTGTTCTATGGAAGTGCTCGTAGAGGCTGGAGATGGCTGCAGAGCAATATTTAAAGTGGCCTCACCAGCATCCCGTACAAGCGCAATATGCCACCCCAACTCCTTTACTCAAAGTTATGACCAATTAAGGCAAGCATGCCAACCGCGGTCTTCACTACCCTGTCTACCTGTAACTCCACTTTCAAGGAACTATGAACATGCATCCAGGGTCTCTTTGTTCAGCAACATTCCCCAGGGCACTACCCTGCTTTAACTTACCAAAATGCAAAACTTCACAAATATTAAAATTAAACTCTATCTGCCAGTTCTTGGCACATTGGCGGTCAGTGGTGCTGTTGTACTCTGAGCTAATCTTCCTCACTGTCTTCTGCACCACTTCTTTGATGTTATCTGTAAACTTACTTACCGTGCTTCCGATATTCACATCCAAGTCGTTTATATACATGATGAAAAGCTGTGAGCTCAGCACTGATTCTTTCAGCACACATCTGGCCATAGGCCTCCAGTCTGGAAAACAATCCATCACCTTCAATCCAATTTTGTATCCAATTGGTTAGATTTTCCTGGAAACCACATGACCTAACCTTAGTAATCTGTCTCCAATGGGGAAATATTATTAAACGCCTTGCTGATGTCTGTGTAAACAATGTGTACCACAGTGCCTTCAATTTTCTTTGTCACCTCTTCAGAATACCCAATCACATTAATGAGACAGGATTTCCATCGTACAAAGCCATGTTGACTATCCCTAATCAGTCCTCGTCTTTCTAAATGGATGTAAATCCTATCCCTCAGAATTCCCTCCAACAAACTCCTCGACACTGACGTTCGGCTCACTGAGTCGATAATTAACTATGTTTTTGGATCAATGTTCCCTTTTCTAGTCCTAATCGTCCACTGGCCACAAAAAGAAAATATAACTAGGTTGGTGATATGGCCAATGCTATACTTCTCAGATTGTGTCAGGGTCAGTGTTAGGAACAAGTCAGGCAGATTTCTTTAATCTGCTAAAACACGTTTGTGACCAAAACAAAATTTCTCAAACTATGATGGAAAGAATGACGATTGGGCATTGCAAATATGTCACACACACAGCATATATACACACACACAGACACTAACACACACACACGCACACACGCACACACGCACACGCACACACGCACACACACACACACAAACACACACACGTATGTTTGATAAAAAAAGAAAAACAAAATAACTGCAAAGTTAACTTGAAAGAACTTTGCCCAAATATTATTCGAACTCATGACCAAAAGAAAAAGGAGAGTTTGAACCGAATGCTGTTCTATTTATAGAGCAATCAAGTCCTACAGCATGGAGAGAGGCCTTTTTGCCCAAACTGATCCATGTTGACCCAAAGGTCCATCCACACTAACCCCATTTCACAGCACTTCGCCCATAGCCTTCTCGTCCTTTCCTGTCCATGTACCTGTCCAAATACCGTTTAAATATTGTTAATATAAATGCTTCAACCACTTCCCTGGCAGCTCTTTCGCTTTGCGTACCACTCTCTGGGTAAAACAGTTTCCATCAGTTTGCCTTTTATTGTTTCTCATCTCACCTTTAACTGATGCCCTCTCCTTCTCGATTCCTCAACACCGGGGAAAAAGGCTGAATCCATTCACCCTATCCATTCACCTCTCATAATGCCTCTCATAATCTTGTACACTTCTATAAGATCCCCCTCAGTCTCCTACGCTCTAAGGAAATGTTCTCGCTTGTCCAACTTCTCCCTATATGTCTCACTGCTGTGTCCTGACAACATCTTTGTAAATTCCGTCTGCGCACATTACAATTTAAAAATATCCTTCTGATCGCAATGTGACCAAAACTGAACACAACACTACGAGTGCAGCTTCACCAACATCCTGTAGAAATGCAACATAACTTCCCAATTTCTCTCCTCCATGTCATGACCGATGCATGCCAGTGTGCCAAAAGCCTTCCTCACTGCCATGTCTACCTGTGTCATAACTTTCAGATAACAGGGGAACTGAACTCCATGGTCCCTCTGTTCAACTACACTGCTTAAGGCCTTACCATTCACCATGAAACACCTACATTGATCTAACTTTGCAAAAATATTCCTCGGCCCACCTCTCCAGTTGATCAAGTTCCTGCTGCAATTTCTTATAAACTTCCTCACTGTCCACGATACTGCCTACAAATTTATTAATCATGCGTTGTACATTCTCAAGAATATCATTGTTATAGATAATAAATAACAATGTGCCCAGCACTGACCCCTGAGGCACTTCATGTGTCACAGGCCTCCAGTCCGAGAGCCTCCTTGCACTATTACCCTCTGCTTACTACGATCAAGCCCAGTTTGCCAGTTCCCTCTGGATTCCATGCGATTCTAACCTTCCAGACCAGCCGACCAAGGGTAACCTTGTCAAAGGCCTACTGAAAACCATACAGACGACGTCTACTGCCCTGCCCTCATCAATATTTCTGGTCACTTCATCAAAGAACTCAAAGAAATTTGTGAGGCATAATCTCCCACTCACAAAACAATGCAATGTTTCCGGTATAAAAACAACTATTAATAATAATTATTAAAATTACTAATAACAAACAATAATAAATAATAATAAGATGACACTTCCAATGGAGAATAAAGTATCCATGGTATATGATCTTGTAACATAAATCATGGGTGAAGGGCAGAATAGATTTTGTACCTGTGTCATTGAACTGTACTAAAAAAGCAAGGGTGGCATGGTGGCTCAGTGGTTAGCACTACTGCCTCATAGTGCCACGGATCCAGGTTTGGTTACAGCATCGAGTGACTCTCTGTGTGGAGTTTGCACAATCTACCTGTGTTTGTGTGGGTTTCCTCCGGGTGCTGCATTTTCCTCCCACAATCCAAAGATATACAGGTTAGGTGAATTGGCCATGCTAAATTACACATAGTGTTATGTGCATTAGTCGGGGTAAATATAGGGTAGGAGAATGGGACTGGATGGGTTGCTGTTCGGAGGGTCAGTATGGCCTTGTTGGGCCAAGTGGCCTGTTTGCAAACTGTCGGGAATCTGAAAAAAAAAATTCTAATCAAATGCTGTCTTTCCAAATACACGTACATCTTATCCCTCAGAGTCTTCTCAAGTACCCTACCTACCATAGATGTTAGGCTTTTTGGTCTATAGTTCCCAGATTTTTATTTGCTTCCCTTCTTGAATAATGGCACAACATTTGCTACCCTCCAGTATTCTGGACCCTAAGCTGCGGCTAACGATGATGCAAAAATATCAACCAGGTTCCCATAGTTTCTTCTGTCATCTCTAAACGTGTTCTTGGAAACATCGGTTTAGGACCAGGAGATTTATTCACCTTCATACATTCTAATGCATCCAACAAGACCTCTCCTGTGATATTGACTAACCCAAGATATCACTGTGATCCTTTGTTCAGCTCCCAAGTCTTCATGTATTTCTCCACTGTAAAGACAGGGTAGAAATATTCATTGAGAATCTCACAAATCTCCTACGGTTCTAGACATGCATGTCTAGTTTGGACCTTGAGGGGTCATATTCGCATTTAGTTATTCTTTTTGTCTTTAATATACTTAAAGAACCTCTTTGGATTCAGCCAAATCTTCTCAGCCAAGGTTATCTTGTGCCCCCTTTTCGCCCTCCTGTTTTCCTTCTTCAGTAAACACCTGTATCCCCCTATATACCTCCAGGGATTTCCTCGATCCCAGCTGCATGGACCTGAGCCACGCCATCTTTTTTCTGGTCAAAGCCTCAATACCTCCTGACATCCAGTGTTCCCTATTCCTGCTAACCATGCCTTTTACCTCAAAGGAGCATATAGACCTTGAACTCTAGAAATTTCACTTTTCAAGGCCTCCCACTTGCAGGAGGTCCCTTAGCCTGCAAACAAACTCCTCCAACCAACCCCTACAAGCTCCTGTCTAATTCCATCAAAATTCGCCTTGCCCCAACTTAGAACTTGAACATATGGACCAGTTATGTCCTTCTCCATAACTATTTAAAAACTAATACAACTATAGTCACTGGTCCCAGAGTGCTCCCCCACTGTTACCTCAGTCATCTGTCCTCCCCTAGTTCTTCGAGTAGGTCAAGTTTTACCCCTTCCCGAGTTGCACCCTCTACACACTGCTTGTGGAAACTTTCTTGGACACACTTAACAGATGCACCCCATCTCAGTCCTTTACTCTATGTCCTTCCCAGTCTATGTTACGAGCATTAAAATCTCCTACTATGGCAATCACATTAGCCCTGCAAGTCTCCCCAATCGCTCTACATATTTTTGCTCGGCTAATTCCTCGTTTACTATTTGAGGGCCGATGGAACAACCCAAAAAATATCACCATTCCCTTCTTATTTCTAAGCTCCTCTACAAATCCTCACTGGATATTCCTTCAGTTATTTTATTTCTGATTACTGCTGTGATTCTCGCCTTAATGAAACTCCCCGTCCCCTCCTTCCACCATCTCTGTCTCACATAAAGCACCTGTACCCTGGTACATTAAGCTGCCAGTCCTGTCCCTCCCTTAGCCATGTGTCTGTAATGACTATAACATCCCAGTCCCACATACCCCACGCACTGAGATCATTGGACTTACCTGTCAGCCATCTTACATTGAAACAGGTGCAATTCAATCCAACAGGCATTCGTTGCTCCATGTCATGTTCCTGCCTAACCTATCTCTGCACTTTACTGTTTGTAATTACGGTATCTCCTTCCAGCCTTGCACTTGCAACCCTGCTGTTGAGGATCCCACGCTGTCCCCCACGCCAGCCAATCTAGTTGAAACACTCCCTTGTAGCACTAGCAAACCTGCCTGCCAGGATATTAGTCCCCTTCCGATTCAGGTACAACTTGTCCTTCATGAACAGGTCTCCTCTGCCCCACAAAAGATCCGAATGATCTAAAACTCTGAATCAATTATTTAGCCACGCATTCGTCTGCCATGTCGTCCAGTTCTTACCCTCTTTAGCACAGAGCACTGGAAGTAAACTGGATATTACCACTGTCGTGGTCTTGTCTTTTTCCCTTTTTCCTAGCTCTCTATAGTCACTCTGCAGGACCTCATCACTATTTCTACCTGTGTCATTTGTACCAATGTGTTCCGTGGCTTCTGGCCGCTCCCCAACCCCGGTGAGAACGTTCTGCAGCCGCTCTGAGACATCCTGGACTCTGGCACGTAGTTGGCTATGCATTATCTTGGATTCCCATTTGCAGCCACAGGATCTCTTCTCTGTTCCCCTCACTATCGAGTCTGAATATTTACTTCTGAAGTTATGCATCTCGCATAACCTTCTGACAATGGTATTTCTTCCTGAAACAGTTGGATTTGGCTTAATTGATTTGCTTCAGGCAGTGGACAAATTCCAATGATTCCTCATCAGGAATCATCCATGAGTGGGAAAGGCGACTGTTTATTTTTTCACTCCCAGGCATTGCTGTGATGAGCGGTAGGGAAACAGAAAGGGAGCAATAGACTGTTTCTTCACAGATAGGGTATATTTTCCCATCTCCAAGTTAAAGCAGTAACGTTATCAGTCCCCAAACCGGACCATGTGTGCTCTCCTTGAATATTGTCTGAGCTATATGACTCCATCATATTCTCTACTCCAGGTCAGTGCATTATTGCTGTTATCGTACGCAGAATCAATTCATTAACAATAAATGGCCATACTTGTTTTGATGATGTGTTAATATGTGCCTGCATAATGTAAACATAAGCGTTTGAGGACTTCACAATATCTGTGTTAAGAAAAAATATGTTTTATTCTTAAACAAATACAGAAATTGCTGGAAAAGGTCAGCCTGACTGGCATCAGATATGAAGAGAAATCAGAGTTCAATGTTTCGGTCCAATGACCTTTCCTTTGAACCTGGCTTATTCTTTAATTATTTCCCCAATTTCATTCTCCCACATAAGAAGAAATATCCATCCGGTATTCACCAACTACACTCTTCTCAAGATGTTATATGGTCAATAAAACATCTCTCATTCTCAGGCCGGATTGTTCCTTCTTTGTAATGTAATGTCTTCATCCCAAGAATGAGTAAAGAGAAAAATATTTGAAACGTTTCAAAAGTAACTTTGTTTTTATAAGTTAAGACAATTATGACTACACATAATACATCAGATGTGTTCTCAGCAATGCCCTGTACTGATGCAAAAAAATCGCTAAGATCAAACACAACACCCTTTGCACGAAACAGAATAATTCCATTTACCTTCCAAATCACGAGCTGCATCTTCAGAGTAATTTGATGTGATTCATGTACCAAGACACACAAATCCCTCTGGACCATTGAGTTCTACATTCTCCTTGAATTTAAATAATTTTCTGCTGTTTTGTCTTTTCCGCAAAACAGAAAATTCCCATCACATATATATTGTACTTTTTTTTCTGCTGAAGGTTTGCTCAAAACTGAGCTCTGTCTGTATGCCATTGCTTGATGCTCTGCCACCCCCGTCTGTATGCCATTGCAGATGTTCTGCCCTCTCCTGTCTGCATCCCATCGCAGGCGCTCTGCCTCCCCGTCTGTATCCATTTGCATATGCTTTCCGTCCCCCGTCTGCATTTCATTGCAGATGCTCTTCCTCCCCGTCTGTATTCCACTGCAGACGCCCTATCCTGCCCCTGACTGTATCCAATTGCAGGTGCCCTGCCCTCCCTCTGGCTGTATCCCACTGCAGACGCTCTTGCCTCCCCCCGTCTGTATCCCATTGCAGACGCTCTGCCTCTACTGTCTGTATGCCACTGCAGACGCTCTGCCTTCTGAGTCTATATCCAAGTGCAGACGCTCTGCCTCCCCGTCAATATCCATTTGCATACGCTTTCCCTCCCCCTGCCTGTATTCCACTGCAGACGCCCTACCCTGTCCCTGTCTGTATACAATTGCAGTCGCCCTGCCCTCCCTCTGTCCGTATCCAACTGCAGACGCTCTTCCCTCCCCCTGTCTGTATCCCATTGCAGACGCTCTGCCTTCCCACTGTCTGTATCCCGTTGTAGACGCTCTGCCTCCCCTGTCTGTATTCCACTGCAGACGATATTCCCTCCCCCTCTCGGTATCCCATTGCAGACACTCTGACTTCCCACGTCTTCATCCCTTTGCAGACACTCTGCCCTCCCCTGTCTGTATCCCATTGCAGATGCTCTGCCCTCCCCCGTCTGCATCCCATTGCAGACAGTCTGCCCTCTCCCTGTCTGTATCCCATTGCAGACATTCTGCCCTCCCCCGCCTTCATCCCATTGCAGACACTCTGCCCCCCCCTGTCAGTATCCCATTGCAGATGCTCTGCCCTCCCCGTGTCTGTATCCCATTGTAGATGCACTGCTCTCCCCTGTCTGTAACCCATTGCAGATGCTCTGCCCTACCCCCGTCTGCGTCCCATTGCAGATTATCTGTCCTCCCCTGTCTGTATTCCATTGCAGATGCTATGCCTTCCCCCGTCTGTATCTCATTGCCGATGTTCTTCCCTCCCCCTGTCTGTATCCCATTGCAGACGCTCTGCCCTCCTCCGGTCTGTATCTCATTGCTGATGCTCTGCCCTCTCCCTGTCTGTATTCCATTGCAGACGCTCTGCCCTCCCCTATCTGTATCTCATTGGAGACTCTCTATCTCCACTTGACATCTTATTGATTGACTATCCTGATGTATGAGCACACTGAGCTCCATCCCCTTCATCCAATTCATTGGTATGGATTGTAAGTTGTTGATGATCTCACACAGATCCCTGAAGAATTCCACTAGTTACAACTTTCCAAACACAAAATGAATAATGATCTCTACTCTGTATTTCCTGACGCCACCCAAGGCGTCCCTGCTCCTGCGTAGCAGCCTCGGATGGTTATATGACGTCCTCCTGTGCTGTGTAAGTTACTGAAATAACTTCAATACTTCATGCTATTCCTGTCTAACCCCGTGGAGGTGCATTATGGCCTACCCCTGCTATATTGTTACGATGCTAACTAGCTGAATGGGATCTTTCTCTCCATCTGTAACAGCCTCAGGAGTTAATTGACAGCACAACGGGTGAGGTAGGAGCAGCAGTTGGCCATTCGTCCCCTCCAACTTGCTGCTCAGTTTAAAATCATCATGGCTGGTCTGATTGTAGCTGAATACCCCTTTCCTCTCAGTTCCCAATAAACAATGACTCCCCTGTCAATCAAAGGTCAGTCAAGGACAGCCTTGAGTATCCTCAATGACCCAGACTTCACTGTTCCCGGAGGATGAGAACACCACAGATCGCACAATCCAAAGGAGAACGGAGCAACGTTATCTCAAATGGAAAAGGGAGACTCATTTCGTTTTAAAGTGTGTTAACATCACAGCAAGTCAACTCCTCTTTTCAGAACAAGGGCACAGCAAATAGGAACAAACATATACCATTCAGCTCCTCAAACGTATCCCATAGTCTCATTGACTGTTCAGTCAAGTATTTATCAAACTGAGCTTCTACTGCACACTTGTAAAATAATCCTGACACCTTAAGACGCAGAGCAGAGGAAATTGGAATTAGGCCATTTGGCCCATCAGGTCCACTTTGCTGTTTGATCCTGTCTGGTGTGTTTCTCAACACAATTTCACCGCCTTCTCACTGTAACTCTCAATCGTTGTTTTAATCTAACCTTTGTCTTAAATACATGGTTGCGTCCGTGTCTTTGTATGTGAGTGTGATTGCGTGTGTGTTTCTGTGCATATCTGTTTAATGGCAGGAGACAGGGTGGTGGTGGATGGTTGAGTTTTGAACTGGACGTCTGTGGGCAGCAATGATCCAGAGGCAAAATAGTTGGGTCCACTTTGTTTGCCATTTATATAAATGATTTAAATGAGAATTATAGAAGGCAAATTTCGCTAATTTGCGGATGACATCAAGTTTAGATGTACATTGGACAATGTTTGTATAATGGTGAACAACTGAAGATTACAAAGAGACCTTCATTAATTAAATCAATGATTCATAGAGATGTACAACAGGGAAACAGACCCTTCAACTCGTTCAGACCATCCAAATATTCTAAATTAATCCACTCACATTTGCCAGAATTTGGCCCATATCCCACTAATCATAAAGCCACCCAGTTGACTTTTAAATGCTACAATTATTCCAGCTCTTCATTGTCTTTCAAATATTTCTCTTCCCACCTGAAACCTATATCGTCTAGTTTTAGACTCTCCTACCTTGGGAAGGGGGGGGGGGGGGGGGGGTGGGGGGGCGGGGTAGGAACCTTGACCACTCACCCTATCCAGGCCCTTCATGATTTTATAAACCTCTAGAACGAGTAAATGTAACGCCAATCAAGACAGTTGCCTGCGCTTTCAGTCACCCTGGGTCTATAGTCTCAAATTCAGTAGTCGTACCTCTTCATTCTCCATCAAGGTACGTTTAAAAAAAAACTTTAATCAACTTGTTCAGACATATTATGAAACAGCTCTGTGGGATTTGAAATTAGAATTTTCAGCGCAGTGATAGGGACACTACCATCATTCAGCATTAGCCCCTAAAGCTGCATCATGATGCTTCTCTGTGTTTGTTCTTCAGCGTGTTGTAATATGCTGTGATACACCTCCACAGGACATGAATACACACCACATTCTCCAGAGAGAGGGACACTCCCACACGTTCATGTACTGGAATCGAATTCAGAGTTCCGACCCAGAAACATGGGCACGACCCACTACACAAGGTCTACCCATGCCCAGATTCTGGGTCTTATTCTAAGTATATGGATATATTAAATTCTGCTTAACATTAACAAATTATATAGGGGACATTTCTGATTGAAAAAAGTACGTTATTAGCCTCAACTATAGGACGTTGAGTGCAGTAGCTGTGCCATTGAGATAAACTATGAACTTCTTTAATTGCTTGGCTATGATTAACGGTTTAAATGGCTGTTATCAGTCGTCTGCTATATCAGGGAAAGAAATCCTGCAAACACACTCTGCACTATGAAGGTTCTCAAATAGATATCAATACTGAACACCAGAGACGAGGAAAGAGCACAATTCTGGGCCCAAAACACCGGTTACTCTTTCAAATCTCCAACATGTGGCTTTCCTCTTCCGAAAATTATGAAGTCATTCAAGAGAACTGTTCACTATCCAGCTTCTCCTTACCCAATCCTCCCTCTGCCTGCGCAAGGCAAACCAAGCTCTGGATCTTTGGGAAAGTCAAGACTGTTGTTTGTGGGCCTACTGGAGAGGGGAGTGTCGTTTTAGTCCGAAGGGAGAATGTAGAGGGGTTAGTAATATCACTCACCGGGCTAACGTGTGGCAGTTGGAGTTTAACTTGGATACATGCGAGGTGTTGCATTTTGAAAAAATCAAACAAGGGGAGGGCTTGTACAACTAATACTGGGCGTTGGTAGTTATGTAGAAAAGAGGCACCCGGGGCGCAGGTGTAATTCTTTGATGTTTATGCTGCAGAGTATTTAAGGTTACTTCATTGCTCAGACCTTTGAGATTAGAAGTTGAGAAGTCATGCTGAGGTTGTGCACAACATTGATGAAGCCTCTTCTGTTGTACTGTGTGCAATTATAGTCGTTATGTTATAGGAGGGATATTATTAAGCCGGAGAGGTTCGGAAGAGATTTACCAGGTTGTTACCATGAACACTTCATCTTCTGCCTCGGGAGCCTACAAACACAAGGCATGACCATTGAATTGACCAGTTTCCAAACCACCCTCACCGACCCACCCTCCCAAAACCAACTCTCTGACTCAGGTCCGCCCTCTCGAGGGGACGTACCTGCCCATGTTTCTTCCCACCGACCGCTCCACACTCCCCATCGACCTATCACTATCACCTCTCACCTTCGTCCACGTATCGCCTACCTTTCCCCAGCCTCACTCCACCACCCATTTGCTCTCTGCCCTCTTCCCCCTCCTCAGTCATGAAGGAGGGTCCTGACTGAAAGGTTGACTCTCTTGCTCCTCGGTTGTTGGCTGAACAACCGTGTCTTTTCGACCACCACACGTTACCTACACTGAATTCTCCAGCATCTGCAGTCCCCATTGTCTCTTAGGTACAATTCTCTGTTAACATAATGTCGCTGTATGTTGTAAACACACATAGTCTAAGGGACAGTTTCTTCAAGACCATTGATGATAGAAGTTCTCTTCATGTTTTATTGGTATTTTAATGCCAGAGCAGCAGTTACAGGATGTATGCTTCCATTTATAAACAGGGAAGCATATTCATGTTCCGATAAATCTCCAGTATTACTCCCATATCCAAGACAGATTGAATTGTATTGGCCTACAAACCCCAACATTCGTTCATTCAGTCACCCTCACATATACCTATCAGAATGTGTAAATATTAATCGTTATTTTGAATTTTAATAAGATAGTATTGAATTGAAACAGGTTAACATTAGTTCAGCGAATGTTATTGATGTCAGTCTCCGTGGATCCTAATTGGGTCATGGGAGGATTTGCCTCTTCTCTTAATTAAGGATTCGGTTCAACGAATTATCCCATAGTATGAGCAGGAGCTCACCGACAGCACTAACAGAGATAAGCTGCTCCAGAGAGAGGTGGAGGAGAGATCAGAATCTGAGAACATTAGAGTGGAATGTTCCAACAATGGACAGGAGTTTGTCCTATGGTCTTTACTGGATTTCCCAGCCTGGGATATCATGAGCTTGGTGGATTTTTAATTTTATGCTGGTTATTGAAGCTGGTTACTATCCCATCCTCGCTATAGTTAGTGTTCCTGGTAAGTCATTCTATCTGTTCATTAAGCCAGGTTAAACTGAATTGCTGCTGATTTTATTTAAAATTTAGTAAGGTGGACGTCAACATTTTCAATTCTAATGAAATATTCCATTACACACAAATTATAACGAGAAAATTACTCATGACAAATTACTCACCAATATGCGAGGAGGAACCAGACTGTTCTCAATCTCCATAATCCTTCAAGCCGTTGCACAGATCTACATTTCTATATCATCCCCATTCACGAATCCTGTCCAATACCACCATCATGATATCCCCGTCTCCTCCTCCACCTCAGTGCATCTTCTGAATAAACCATCAATTGTCCCTTTGTTAAATATGGACACATGTTATCAAGTCATTTCTAACTACATATTAATGACAGAATAATTGCGCTTGAGTATGTTGAACTTGTTCACTGCACAGAATCCGTCAGACAGGCAGGCACTGCATGCTGCTTAAGACATTGCACATAATCTAGAGGCACAGAATAATAGTCTGTTGATATCTCATGAAGGAAATTGATGTAATTGATCTGAAACCACCATCATTTGTGAGAAAACGCCCACCTGCCTGCATCATGTCCTTCAATGAAATCAATGGGTTATCCTTCCCCAGTCAGGTCTGCGCAAACTCACAGCAATGTGTTTTACTCTTTATTATCCTGTGGAACAGTTGAACCAGTCACTCAGTTCAAGATCCATATAACATGCTGGCCTGGCCAGGGCTGCACACATCCCGTGAGAGAAGAACAAAAGTAAAGTTAGCTCCCTTCCTCTGCCTGTTTTCCTTATTCCTACACTTCATTTCCATTCAGGTAGGTGACCATTCCCTAATTAAAGTGCAGTCTTTCTGACTGAGTCTCTCCCCAAGAGCGATGGTCATCTCCACGGGCGCCTCTGGTGCTGGCTTTACTGATACTGATATACATAAAACGAAAAAAGGGGTTTGAGAGATGGGACACGAAGTATAATTGGGGGATTTCTTAACTAGATAAAAAGAGAGAACGAGAGACAGAATATAGATGTGGAGATAAGAAAAAGGAGAAAACTAGATTGTCGACAGAAGTAAATGTACATCCCTCAATGTTTTGGCAATTCCTGTGTGCTGTGGTCCTTTGTACACTACATGTACAACAGAGTAATATGTTCAAATGCTGAGTCTGATGCCAGAATTTGTCTCTCCAGTAATGTGACAGACGCTAGCTTTGGAAAGAACCCAGCAGGCCAATATATTTAATTCCTGGTAGAAAGGGGATTAACTGAAATAAGTTGGGACACCAGAACCAAGATTTATAACACACATTCTGAAAAGAATGAGAGACAAGAGTAGGGAATCCCAGATAATGGGGAACGTTGAGAGAAGGGGAACATATCACTTCAGATGAGGACCACATAATGTGTTAATGCTTTATAAATGTTATACACCATTTTTCGTTAACTGTGTCTCCGTTGTTCATTCAGAATGTGTTGTACACATATGAACAATCTTCCTTATCTGAACACACTCTGATTAAATAGTGTGCATAAAACCATTTTTCCTCCATTTCAATCTGTCCTGTTGTCGTGTTACCTGGATACATGAACACCAACTGGCCACCAAAAGACATGGAAATGTGTTGCTGGAAAAGCGCAGCAGGTCAGGCAGCATCTAGGGAACAGGAGAATCGACGTTTCGGGCATTAGCCCTTCTTCAGGAAGCCCTGAAGAAGGGCTAATGCCCGAAACGTTGATTCTCCTGTTCCCTAGATGCTGCCTGACCTGCTGCGCTTTTCCAGCAACACATTTCCATCGCTGATCTCGAGCATCTGCAGACCTCACTTTCTCGCCAAAAGACATGACCCACTATCACTAGTTTCCGTACATACAGACAAAGAAGGACACCACTTTGACTGGGACTATACACACATCCTCGGACACGCAAAACAAAGACACACACGAAAGTTCTGCGAGGCATGGCCTGCTAACCAGAAGTACATTACTAAACATATCATTTTAGATCCTATCTACCTTCCCTTGAAAAAAAGAACTGGAATTGACATCACCCAACTTAAGAAACCAAAACCTATAAATGGAGAGGTGGAACTTACCACCAGTGTATCACTGGAGACTCTTACTGTTGATGTTACCTAGTCATGGTGACGAAACATCTGAAAACAAACCTTCCAGCTCATCGAGTTAACCTACATACTTATAAATTGTTATTTTTCTTTTAATAGTGGAATTTGGGATTACTTTGTCACTCATGTTTTATCAGAGTACGAGGCGAGGTGAGCTTTTCTTGGTGTGTGGTTTTAATTAACAGAGGGGTTCGACATTGACATCATAACGTTTGACGGCTCGTTGTCTGGGATTTGAACAGATTTGGGGTACAAAAGGACCCAACAGATTCCATCACTTGGCAGTTAGTGACCTAGGCCTTCAAATAAAAAAGGTGATAAATGCATTTAGTTTTGTTTCCTTGTTGGAAATGTGTTGCTGGAAAAGCGCAGCAGGTCAGGCAGCATCCAGGGAACAGGAGAATCGACGTTTCGGGCATAAGCCCTTCTAGTTAAATGAAAAGTAATGGCGTTTAACATTACTAAAGAGGTTCTGGGGTTTGAAGATGATTCCCAAATTTGCCAAGGAGGCGTAGAAAGACAAAAGAAGGGCAGATTTTTAGAATTAACAAGTAGATTAGAAATGAGCTTCACCAGGAACAAAAGGAAAGCTGGAATTGTAATGGAGATGGTCAAGCACTTTGGTGTATCAGGGGAAGAGGCAACTGCAGGCGAGTTATAAAAACTTAAATTGCAACAGGAGTTAGCAGATAAAGAAAGACAGAAAGAGAAAGAGAGGAAAAGAGAGGGAGAGTTTGAAATTCAGAAGTTTGGAATTAGGTAAAAAAGTTAAATTAGCAGGATGAAGGGAGAACGTAGGGATGTATACAACTATGTTAATATATTGCCATATTTCGGTGAGGAAAATGTCAAAATCTTTTTTATTATATTTGCAAAATTGGCTTGGCAGATGGCGTGTCCAGTGAACTTGTTCACTGCGAGTTCAGACTAAGCTGTTGGGCATAGCTTGAAAGATATGTGCAGTGCTGTTACATGAGGGAGGAAGAGACTATGCAGAAATCAAACAGGCTATTTAGAGTGCTTATGGGTTGGTACTAGAAGCATATGGACAGCTGTTCAGAAATATAGAGACGGAACCAGATCAGACTGATGTTGAGTTTGAAAGAAGTAACCACAGATATTTTGAGAAATGGGTGCAGGCCTTAAAAATGGACAAGATCTGTGAGGCCCGAAGGGAGATTATTCTGCTGGAGGAGTTTAAAGACTCACTTCCAGAGATGGTAAGAATTTATATGAATGAACAGAAAGTTCAAGAAATGAGAAGCACGGCAGAAATGGAAGATAAATATGCATTGGTGCATGAGATGAAATTTAGCTTCTGGGAAGATTTTCATCCTGTGAGCGATAGAAATTGGGAGAAGGTGAGATCCTACACTACAAAGTGAACAGTAGAGCACATTGACTGTAGTTTACCACAGGTGAAAAAAAAAGCCCAAGGGGGTTGAAAGGAGGTGAAAGGCCTCACGTGTTCTCACTATAAGGGAGTGGAACACATAAAATTACAGTGCCGATGGTTTAAGAAGGTGTTTTCACTGCAGTAATCTGGGACACACCGTGCAGGGCATTGAAGGAACACACTTTGGGAAAAGATGACGTAAAAGAAGTTAAGCCAGTGGCATTTGTGAAGCTGTAAAAGGAGTCTCCAAGTGGAGCTGAGGAGCTGCAGGGGAATGCACAGCCGAGATTGTGGTTAGGTATGGAATCAGTGTCTGTTCTCCATAAAGAATTCGCCTCTGTGGATAAACTTTACAACGAGAAAAACGGGGTGGGGGAAGGAGGACAAGAATTTATAAATTTGTGAGTTACGGGATCTGCTCAGTCTCTAATAGTTGAGAAGTGAGGCGCCAGAAAAGCACAACAGATCAGGCAGCATCCAAACAGCAGGACAATGGACATATCAGGCATAAACCTATCGTCAGGAATGTGGCGGGGGGACAAGGGGGCTGAAAGATAAATAGGAGGGTAGGAGCTGGGCTGGTGAGAGTGTCACTGGGAAGGCGATAAGAAGATATACGTGGGAGTGATAGTGATATATCGGAGGGGAGGGTGGATTGGGTAGGTGGGAAGGAAGATGGAAATTAAGACAGTTCAAGAGGGCAGTGCTAATTTGAATGGTTGGATCTGTGATGAGGTTGAGGAGGGGAGATGTGGAAATTGGTGAAGTTGATGTTGATGCTGTATAGTTTGAGGGTTCCAGCTGTCCTACCACCTATCCACTTCACCCTCCTCTCTGACCTATCACCATCACCGCCCACCTGCATCTACCTATCGCCTTCCAAGCTCGCTTCCATCCAGCTCCACCTCCACTCTCCTATTTAATTTTCAACCCACGTCCCCCTCATTTAACCCCACTTTCCTGATGAAGGATTTATGCTTGAAACGTCAACTCGCCTGCCCCTCGGATGCTGCCAACCTGCTGTGCTTTCCCAGCCCCACACTTTCCAACTCAGATCTCCAGCATCTGCAGTCCTCACTTTCCCTCGACCTCTAATAGTAAGAGATGGAAGTATTTTCACTCTTTCTGACATGTTACTCAAAAGAATGATAACTAGTGGAATGGGGGCAGAAACTAAGCATTCCCTTGTGTAACATCAGGTTGGAGTGCCAAATCTAGATTTGGGAAGTAACAGGGTGAGTGAGTGACAGGGTATCCGTTCCAGGAATACAGTTTGTTGTTGGGAATGATTTAGCAGGATCCAAGGTGGGAGAGGTAGCCCTTGTGGTGGAGAAGTCAAAGGAAGACTAGGGAACTGGGGAATTAAAATAAAAATACCCAGGGATTTTTACAGACTGTGTAGTAACAAGATCCAACTGTGATAAGTAACAGTAGGAATGAAAAACGAAAGAAAAAAACAAAGGGGTTGACGTTCAGTGAACTCACACCCTGTTTGATGTAACGATGCAGGAAATTTGTTTTTCTTGTACACACACAGACACCCATACACGCACACACACACACAAAAGGAATTAGAATATATTGTCGAATGTTATTTAAGATAAAATCCTAAAATTTAAATGGAGACCACTACAGATTAGTGCAGAAGGTAAATGGACTGAGGTGCACCAGATTGTGTTACGGGTAGCACATAAACTAATTGCAGGCGGTCACCGAGGTGTACAGACTCAGGCTAAGGTACAGAAGCATTAACCATGGACGTGGTTAATTTTTGTTGTGCATGTCAAATGGTAGGTACGCCACAGGCACTATTAAAACCAGCCTTTGTTGGCAATTACTGTATTCGAAGAACCCTTCACGTGAGTAATGATTAATTGTGGAGCTCCCCTTTCTAAAATAAAAGTGGAAACCAATATCTGCTGACCATATTGGATGTGTCTACCAGATTTCCAAGGATAATTCCATGATGGAGTGTTAAGGCAAAAAGGGAGGTGTAGGAGTTGGTAGCTTTCTTTACTCACTGTGGGCTACGCAGTGTGATTCCGTCAGACCAAGGGTCTCATTTTACCACTCAACTGTTTAAGGTAGTCATGGATAGCTTCAGCATACAGCAGTTTAAATCAAGTGCGTCCCATACCAAATTACAAGGAACCTTGGAACGTTGGCATTAGACACTGAAGACAATATTAACAGCGTCTGGTCAGAATTACACGAATGATTGGAATAAAGGCGTCTCATCATATTGTTTGCCATAAGCGATGCCCCAAATAAATCTACTCGCTTTACTTCCTTTGAGTTAATATTGGTACATGAAGTGAGAGGTCCTTTGAAATTAATTAAATATAAACTGACAGGACCGAAGTCGGAAGTCTCACACCTGGATTATGTGTCTGAGGTGAGGGAGAGTTTAGATGGAGTAGGTTAGTTAGCTAAAAAGCACCTGAAGAGGGCACAGTATAGAATGAAGCAGGTGGCAGATATAAACTCTGAAACTTTAACGATTTCCTATGGGGATGACGTATTAGTATTGCCACCAGTGGTAGGAAATCCCTTCAAAGCCAGGTTTAGTGGCCCCTTTCAAATTAAAAAGATGTTGAGTCAGTTAAACTATCTAGTAAAGATACTGGATATGACAAAAAGAATTAGAGTATGTCATGTCAATGAATAATGCTCCAGACACATTTAATATCTGGAACAGAGTTATGGTCAGATGAACAAATTGTGCAGTTTATCTGTATGATGTAGTGATCTTTAGCTAGTGATTGAAAGCTCAATGTTACTTTTGGCAGAGTATGTTGAACGATTACAAGAAGCAAACTTGGTAATAAATGTAAGAAAACAGAATTCACGAAGGCAGAGGGGCCATTCCTGGGACATTACATTGGCCATGGAAGGTTGACCCCATGGAACACAAGGAATTTCCAAAGCCATCCTCGAAGAATGAGGTGGTTCGATTTTTGGAACTGAGTGGACTCAATCGGAACTTTGTTCCAAACTTCAGCAGCGTATTGGCACCCCTGATGGATTTACTAACGAGAACACAGAATTGTGGTGGACAGAACAATGCAGGGAGGCATTTCAGAATTTTAAAGCAGGATTAATTACCGCACCAGTTTTAACTGCACCAAATAATTTGAAACCCTTTGAAAATTGTGTTTGATGCGAGGTATATAGGGGTCGAAAATGTACTGATACAGAAAGATGATGATGGAATTGAATGGCCAATTGGCTACGTGTTGAAAAAACTCAATATCCACCAAAAAAAATGCAAAATCGCCATTATTGAACAAGAAAGATTGAGTTTTATACTAGTTTAAGTTTCGTACTGCCCTGACAATATTTTAATGTTTATATGACAAACAAATTGTCGGAGACGGATGTGGACAACAACGACAAACCTCTCGCATTTTTTTGGAATATTTAAAGACCAGAATATGAGTCTATTTCATTGGGTCTTATGTTACAGACTTTAAACTTACAACATGTACATTCTGTGCGACGTATAAATGTGATAGGAGATGTGTTATCACGGAGTTAAAGGAAAATGTGTAGATAAAATTTGACTTATTCCAGTGTTATATACGTGGGCAGAATTAACATGACTGAGATTAATACTTTTGAACTTCATAATAATGGGATTAAGAATTAAAGGAAAAGAAATGAAGACATCTTTTCAATCTGATGGTTCCTTTTATTTCTGAAGGAGGGAGGTTTTATGAAGCCGAAAGCGTGTCTGGTCACTTTAAGACAGAACGGGTTTTGCTGAATAGAAACTACAGCCACAGATGCTAGCGAAAGGTCAGACTGTTCCAAATGTCACCATTAGCTGGGAATTGGATACCTGAGTTTTGGTTGCTGTTTTTGCAACAATTCAAATACAACCAAAGAGTTTAAATAACGATTAGCATACCAAAAGCAAACGGAAATCGATATTAGTGTTTGGACAACTGGAAAGTATGAGATTTATTGTAACATAGCAAGTATATGAACCCAGCATTTTGAATACTCGACGGACAGCCACTGCCATCCAACAGCAGGAGTGCTAACTGGTCATCTGAAACACTTCTGTCAAAGATGCATGTTTATTTCAAACCTACTTGCAGTAAAAAAAAAAGACCCAGGGAGATCAGTAGCTGGAAGAGTGAACACAGCGGGGAAGATGAGTCTGTGTGCGCTTGAGATTCTAATGTTTAATATGTGGGTTGTTGGAACATCATATCTTTACAGAGTTGGGGTCAGATAGTAAATAATTAAGAAAAGAGGGGCTTATATTTGGGAATGGTTGTTGTTTAGTGTTCACTATTAAATTTAAGAAATAAACTTGTTAATTTTTCCTAATAGTGGAAGGTAGGAGATCTGTGTCACTCATATTTTAACAGATTATGAGGTGAGGCGATCTTTTCTGGGTGTGTTAATTTGATTAACAGAGTGGTTCGACTTCAACTTGTAAATGTCCATCCACGCTAACCCCATTTCCTGCAGTTGACCCATATCCTTCTAGTCCTTTCCTATCCAGATATTTATTCAAATTATTTTGAAATGTTGTTAATGAACCCCCCTCAACCACATCTACTGGCAGCTCATCCACGTACCAGCCTCTGTGTAAAGAAGTGGCCCCTCAGGTTCCCTTTTATTCCTTCCCCTTTAATCTTAAACTGATCCCCTCTCGTCCTCGATTCTCTAAACCGTGGAAAAAGACTGAGAGCATTGACCCTATCCATACCCCTCATGATCTTATACAGCTCAATAAGGTCCTCCCTCAGTTTCCTACACTGTAAGGAAAAGGTCCTAGCTTGTCCAACCTCTCCCTCTCTCTCAGACCATTGAGTTCTGGCAACGTCCTTGTAAATTTCTACTGCACTCTTTCTAATTTAATAACATCCTCCCTATAACAAATGTGACAAAACTGAACACAATACTCCAAGTGTGGCCTTACCAAAGTCCTGTGTAACTGCAACAAAAATCCCCAACTACTCTACGCAATGTCCTGCCTGTTGAAGGCCAGTGTGGCAAATGCCTTTTGCACTGCCCTGTCTGCTTGTGACTCCGCTCTCAGGGAACCGTGCACCTGAACGCCAAGGTCTCTCTGCCCACTACACCCCGTAGGGCACTCCCATTCACCATGAAACTCCTACCTTGATTTGAGTTTTCAAAATGCAAGACCTCACACATCTATATTAAACTCCATTTGCCATTTCTCGACCCACTTCCCCGCCTGATTAAGGTCCTGCTGCAATTTCTGATAACCTTCCTCATTGATCACGCTGCCACTTATTTTAATGTCACCTGTAAACGTACATGCCTTGTACATTCTCAACCAAATCATAAATAGCAAACAGCTATGGACCCAGCCACCAAGCTGACAAGCATCCTTCCACAAAACACTCTGCTTCCTACCATCAAGCCAATGGTGTATTCAACTGGCCAGTTTCCTCAGCATTCCACGTGATGTAACCTGCCAGTGCAGCCTGCCTTGTGGTACCTTATCAAAGGCCTTCCTGAAATCCATAGAGACTACGTTTACCGCTCTGCACCCGTCAACGTTCTTGGTCACTTCTTCAAAGAACTCTAACAAATTTGGGAAGCATGATCTTCGACTCACAAGTCTATACTGACCGGTCTGAATCAACAGGGAGTGTTGATGAAGAAAGAGACCTTGGAGTGCAGTTTCATAGCTCCTTGAAAGTGGAGTCGCAGGTAGATAGAATAGTGAAGAAGGCATTTTGTATGCTTTCCTTTATTGGTATTGAATACAGGAGTTGGGAGGTCATGTTGCAGACTGTACAGAACACTAGTTAGGCCACTTTTGGAATATTGCGTGCAGTTCTGGTCTCCTTCCTATCGGAAAGATGTTGTGAAACTTGAAAGGGTTCAGAAAAGATTTACAAGGATGCTGCCAGGGTTGGAGAATGTGAGCTACAGGGAGAGGCTGAACAGGCTGGGGCTGTTTTCCCTGAGAGCGTCGGAGGCTGAGGGGTGACCTTATGAGAAGCATGGATAGGATAAATAGGCAAAGTCTTTTCCCTCGGGTCGGGGAGTCCAGAACAAGAGGGCATAGGTTTAGGGTGATAGGGGAAAGATATAAAAGAAACCTAAGGGGCAACTTTTTCATGCAGAGGGTGGTACGTGTATGGAATGAGCTGCCACGGAAGTGGTGGAGGCTGGTACATTTGCAACATTTAAGAGTCATTTGGATGGGTATATGAATAGGAAGGGTTTGGAGGGATATGGGCCGGGTGCTGGCAGGTGGGACTAGATTGGGTTGGGATATCTGGTCGGCATGGACGGGTTGGACAGAAGGGTCTGTTTCCATGCTGTACATCTCTATGACTATGACTAAGTAATGGGTGCAGTCAATGGTATGCTGTCCTTCATTGTAAGATGATTCGAGTACATAAGTAAAGCTACCTTCCTGCTGTTGTCAAGCCTTGCTGAGAGAGCATTTGGGGAACTCTGTACAGATTTGATCTCCTTTGTAAGGAATTATCTCCTTACCACAGACACGGGTAATGGTAACATGCGGATGGAGTGAATAAGCAGTGTTTAATCTGTAGAGCTGTGAGAGACGAAGAAATGGTGATGCTGAAACACGAGGAGTGGCTGTGATCTTTTATTTCCAAAACAGACGTTGACAGGGAGAGAAATTCCATACTTTACCCAGGATTGATTGGTTTGATTTATTGTCACGTGTACCTCAGTACAGGGAAACACTTTATTTATGAGCAGTGGAGGAAGATCATAGTAAGGATGGTCAGATAGATCGTAGGGTGGAAATAGGCTTGGACAGAGTAAGGCATACAGGTTATACTGAACAGGACATGAACTGGACAAGATCAAAATGAGCAAGATCAGCATTATTTGAACTTAGAGAGTCCATTAATCAGTCTAATGTGGCTTTCCTGATACCTTATATGCCTTAATTAATTCGCTCCACGTTATTGTGCAAGCGACGTATGAATCCGTAATGAACATCAGGTTGCTCACAATCCCCAAGAGCAGCCACAATCCCTTCCATCGGAAACAGCCATTCCAACTAGCTTCCGCCCTATATAGAGAACAGTAGGCTGTCTTCTCAGAGATGAAAGATGCCTTCTTGAGACTCCACACAAGACATATGGCGTTTCTGCTCACCATTAGAAAACTACATTAAAGTCCACGTGTGTCTTAAGCAAAGAAGCCAAGAGGAACAATGTGGAGCAGTCTGTCTGTGCAGCCTCTGCTCCACTTGTTCATCATGTTAGAGCATCAATTAGGAGACAGTGAGGACTGCCGATGCTGGAGATCAGAGTAGAGCGTCTATTACTGGAAAAGCATAGCAAGTCAGGCAGCATCCGAGAAGCAGCAGAATCGACGATTCGATCATAAGACATTCATCCAGTATTAGCATAAATTACCTCATTCTGCCCCCGTGTAAGTGCATTGAGGTGGGAATGGCCTCCTACTGTTCCTGCATAAGTGACTCAACAGACTGAATGGCTTCTTCCTCTTCTGATTGGACAGGGCCTAGGGCCCGACTGGCTACCCCGGTTCCTATGTGACAGCTCATTGTACTGACTAGTGTGACGATGCTGCAGCTTTAAGAGGTTATTTTGTCCTGGTTTCTTTTAAGAGAGAGATTGAGCGCTCATTACTAAGCTGGCTAGTTAAGACCACTTGAGTAACAGATAGGAAGGCCTTGTGTTTATTTTAATGCAGACTGAATGGATTAGGATCTCTGGGTTCTGGTTTCTCAGTAAAATCAGAAGCTATTGGGGTCTCCACAGAGTTGAAAGCTTCAGTGAATGTCTTCTGGCTGCTACCCTCACTGAAATTTCTCTTGATGCTGTTTTTAATTCCTGGATTGGAGAAATGTTTGTGACAATCTGTGTCTGAATATTTATTTTAGCCAAGGGCTGTGTTGATGGGATTTACCTATATTGGAACAGTTCATTAGTAATAGTTCCTAGATCTATTATTCTGTAAAGTTGTCCAATAGAATTACATTCTAAGTTCCTCTTTCTTTGGTTTTATTTCATCTTTCGTGTTTAAGTAGATGGTGTTTTGCTTCACACCGAGTAGTCTGACCTGTCACATTGGATCTGGAACAGGCACTTTACATTTCCTTTAAAATTAGAAAACATTAGAGTCGAGGCTACTTCCTTCAAATATTTTCGAGGGGCTCTGGTTTGGTCCATCACAATAGACTCCTTCTCTTCCTGAGTAATAGGCTGGAGGCACTGAATGGGCTATCCCTGTTCATCTCCAATAATGTCAATGGGCTGAATGGATTCCTCATATTCCTGTGAAACCAGCGTTAGGTGCTGAATGAACTCTTATTTTACTGTGGCAATGTGAAGTGTCAGGCAGTGCTGTTACATGAATGTTACTGATACTTTAACAGCACAAGCCTGAATAGAGTCTAGGTCTTGCTGCACATGGACACAGACCAGTTCTGGAGCTGGCGGGGGACAAAACGTTCTGAACATTGTGGAATCTTTGGTGACCATCCCCACTTCTGATCTTATGGTGTGGAGGGTGGGGGCAGGGAGACATTGATGAAGCAGCTGAAGATGTTTGTGAAGAGGAAGCTACCCTGAGGATCTCCCACAGAGCTGACCCAGGACTGAGATGATGAACATCTTCCTTTGTGCCATGTTTGACTCCAAACACTGGAGATTTTACTCTGATGCCCATTTGTTCAGCTCCTTGATGTCAACAGCAGGCAACCATTGCCTTGATATCAGGGCCAGTCATTTTTACCTGAACCTTTGAGCCAATCTCTTTTGTTCATATCAATAAGCCATGATATAGGAGCGGCAAGTGTTTTCTTCAAACAGGTGGTATTGAATGTGAAGATTTCTCTTCTCAAGAGTGTTTGGGGAGCTAGAAATTATTTGAAGAGGAGGTCGATGGATATTGACCTGTCAGAGAGTTGAGGGCAACGAAGAATTGGGTGTGAAAGAGGATTTGAGACCAAGAGCAAATCAGTCATGATTTAAGTGAAGGGCAAGGCAGGCTTGGGGAGTGAACGACCTGTTCCTATTTCTGATGTTCTCACATTCTGTTATTGGAAAGTTAGTGGGTGCTATTTTCATGAATATTATGTTATTGAATATTGCAGTCAGGAAAAACAGATGATTTTGTGAGCCATCTCTGGGTGGCTGTATTCACAGTGAATCTGGGTCTACAATATGACCAACAAATGAAGCATAAGTTGCAGATAGGGGAAGCTCTGTGAAGAGAAATGAGGGGCTTCTTTCACACCCGTGCCTGGATTTTCCAATAAAATTTCCCAAATGACTTCAAAGCTTGCGTGACAGTCTTGAGAGGCTGAATGGTCTCCTCTGTTTCTGTGCACCAGGTTATATGAGTAGTTGGCCTCCAACTGTTCCTGTCTAGCAGGTTTAGGCGGCTGAATGGAACACAGAAACATGGGACTGAGGAGCTGGAGTGGGTCATGAGATACTTTGAGCCTTCTCCACAAAGCACTAAGATTGTGGCTGATCAGGTTGGGGTCTCAGCTCCACTTTTCTGTCTGCATCCCATTATGCATGACTCACTTCTCTGTCAAATATTTAACTAATGCAGCTTTCAATCAATGTGAACATCGAGGCACGATAAACTTCCAGTCAAGAGAATTCCCACTTGAAAGGTCCTTTCACAATTTTTCATCATCCCTCTTATAGAACCAGAGTGTCATGCAGAACGAAAGCAGACCCGTTAGTCCAATCTGTTCATTCCGATCAGATATCAAACCTGATCCAGTCGCATTTGCCAGCATTTGGCCAATATCCCTCCTCTTTCAGATACTTTTTAAATGTGCGATTGTAACCACCTTCAGCACTTCCTCTGACAGCAATTTCTCGACACACACCACTTTCTGTGTGAAACATTTATCTTCTGCTCCCTTCTAAATCATTCGCCCTCTCGCCTTCAGCCTCTGCCCTCTTGTTCTGGACTCCCCTATCCTCGGGAGCAGAACATGGCTGTTCAGAATATCCATGTCCCTGATGGTTTTATCAACCCCTATAATGTCACCCCTCCACCTCTGACACTCCAGCGGGAAACACCTCAATTTAATCAACCTCTCCCTAAAGCTCAAACTTCCAGTCCTGAAACATCTGTGTGTAAGTCATTTCTGCAGAAAAACGAGTTGTACGCTGTATTCTTAAAGTGGCCTCACCAACATCCTGTACAGATGCAACACTCCACCACAACTACGATACACAATGCTCTGACTGATTAAGGCAAATGTGCCAAATGTAGTCTGTCCCACTCTGTCTACCTGCGACTCCACTTTCAAGGAACAATGTACCTGCAGCCCTCCGTCCCTTTGCTCCACAACACGCCCCAGGACCTTACCATCAAGTGTATTTCTGCCCTGGTTTGCGTTCCCAAAATTCAAAACCCCGTATTTATCTAAATTAAACTTCATCTGTCACTCCTTGCTTCTATGTCCCATCTAATTGTGGTCTCATTGTACTCTGAGATACTCTACTACACCACCTTTCTGATGTAATCTGTAACCTTACTAACTATGACCCCAATATTCACACCTAAATCATTTACATAAATGATGAAATGCAGTGAACTCAGCACTGATTCTTACAGCACACTGCTGCTCACAAGCCTCCAGTCTGAAAAATATCCCTTTCCTTCAAGCCAATTATGACTAGCTTCTTCTGTATCCCATGTGACTGAAACTTACTAATCTGTCTACCAATCGGAATGAAATACTAGCTATGAAGAGAGGCTGAGTAGGTTAGGTTTATTTTCAAGAGAAAAAGAGGAGATTGAGGGGTGACCTGATTGAGGATTGCAAAATCATGAAGGGTATAGCCAGGGTGGATAGAGACGAGCTTTTTCCCAGGGTGAAGGATCCAATAACGAAATGTTGTGCTTTCGAAGTGAGACGTGAAATGTTTAAGGGGGATACACGCGGTAAGTACTTCACACAGAGGGTGGTGAGCGTTTGGAATGCGTTGCCAGCAGAGGTGGTAGAGGCAAGCACGGTAGATTAATTTAAGATGCATCTGGACAGATGCATGAGTAGGTGGGGAGCAGCGGGATTCAGATACTTAGGAATTGACCGACAGGTTTAGACAGTACATTTGGATAGGCTCAGGTTTGGAGGGCGAAGGGCCTGTTCCTGGGCTGTAAATTTTCGTTGCTCTTTGTTCTTTAAATGAACACCTTGCTGAAGTCCATACAGACAATGTCTACCAAACTGCCTTCATCAATCTTTGTCATCTCTTCAAAAAACTTAACCAAATTAATGAGACATGATTTCCCATGCAGAAAACCACGTTGTCTACCCCGATCAGCCCTTACCTTCCCAAATGTATGTAAATGCTATCCCTCAGAATCCCCTCCAACAACTTACCCACCACTGACATCAGGCTCAGAGGTCTATAGTTCCCCGGCTTTTTAGGTCACTGTTTCCTTTTCTAGTCCCACTCCTCCACTGCTCACAACAAATGTTAACTTTAACCAGGTTTGTGATATGGCCGATGATATTGGTCTCAGACTGGGTCAGGGTCAGTTTTAGGAACAAGTCAGGCTAGTTTCTTTAATCTGCTAAAACAGCACGTTTATGAACCAGAGCAATGTTACTCAAACTATGGTGGAAAGATGTATGGCAAACTGTTTGAGTATTTCAAATATATAATCAATATTTCCGTTTCTAAAAGCAGTCACAAACACACACACACACACACACACACACACACACACACACACACACACACACACACACACACACACACACACACACACACACACACACACACACACACACACACACACACACACACACACACACACACACACACACACACACCAATTTTAACTTGAAAGAACTTTGTCCGGATATTATTGGAACTCATGACAGAAGGAAAAATTGCGAGATTGTCCAAAACGTTATTCTGCTTCTGAAGATATTGTACTCGTACAGCTGCTAGCAATGTGATTTCACCCTGGCAGATTTGGATTTGGCTGAATTCCCTTTGCTTTAGGCAGTGAGTAGATTGCAGTGAATTCTGGTCAGGGATCACGCGAAGGGTAGCACTCTGGTTAAAACTTCTGCCTCACAGCACCAGGGACTTGGGTTGGATTCCAGCCTTGGGTGACTGCCTGTGTGGAGTTTGCACGTGCTCCACTTTTCTGTGTGAGCTTCTAATTTTTGATCCAGTTTCCTACGACAAACTGTGTAGTTTCGGTGGATTGGTCATGCTAAATTGTCTCTAGTGTCCAGGGATTTTTAGGTTAGGGGAATTAGACTGGGTTAAATATAGGGGAATGGGTTGGGAAAGTTGGTATGGACTTGTTGGGCTGAAGGGCCTTCTTCAACACTGCAGGGATTCTATAAAAATAAGAATGGTAACGATGACTGTAGAGATTTTTTTAGCTCGCACATATTGATGTGATGAGGAACAATGAAGGAGAGAGAGTGCAATAGGCCGTTCCTTCTCAGCAGATTACATTTTCTCCCTCCCTGAGCTGAAACACACAATAATGTTTTCCTCTCCCAAAGTGGAACATGTGAGGTCTCCTTGTACATTGTCTAAACTATGTCTCCATCACACTCCCTGCTCCATATAGGTGCATCATTGCTGCTGTCATGCACAGAGCCATACCCTTAGCAGAAAATGGTCTCGGCCGATTTGAAATATGTTTACATGGCCCTGCGTCATTAAAAAAAATAAAATATTTAATGTATTCAGAATACCTGTGTTAAAACGAATATTTTTTTTTACAAATGCAGAACTTGATGGAAAGGCTCGGCAGGTCTGTCAGCATCCAGATGCCTTTTACTTGCTGTATTTGTACCAGCCTCCACCACTTCCTCTGGCAGCTCATTCCATATGCACACCATCCTGTGCATGAAAAGGTGCCCTTCAGGCCTCATCAAAAACTTTCCTCTCTCACTTTCAACCAATGCCCTCTAATTTTGGACGCCCCTAACCTGGGGAAAAACCCTGACTACTCACCCTACCCGTGACCATTCTGATTTTATAAATCTTTACTGCTGCGAAATGTGACCCAAATCAACACGAATGGCTGCGTTTCAAATCATTCTGGGCCTAAATTCTGAAATGCAATACTGACACCTCTTCTTTCTCCATCAAATCACTATTCTAAATCCGTTTTAATCAGTTTGTTCAGATGTATCATGAGACACCTCTCTGGGATATACACCCAGACCTTTTTGCCCGGACGTAGGGACACTAGCATCACTCAGCAATACCCATAGAGCTGTAACAGTATTCTCCTATGTGTTTGCTCATCAGCCTGTTCTGACATGCTGTGACATACCTCTGCAACAGGCAGGACTTGAATCCAGGCCTTCTAGTCCAGAGCTAGGAACACTACTGCATACATTCAGGAATTGGAATCAAATACAGAGCTCTGACTGAGAGGCAGGGACACTACCCACTACACTACCATTCCCAGATTTTGGGTCATATTGTAAGTGCCAGCTTTCAGCTCGGTGTGGATTTATTATAATCAGGTTACCATTACTGAGCTACACAAAAAACACTTTGTATTGTTAAACAAATGCAAGATATTTGTCTCAACTGTAGGATGTTGAGTGCACGTGCTGTGCTATCGCAATTAACTATAAACATCTTTAATTACTATTATCTGTAGTCTGCAATATTAGGGAAAGAAATCCCCCAAAGAAGGGTCTCGAATAGATATTTATTACTGAACACTCGAGACGAAGGAAGAGCATAATTTCTGACTCCAAAACACAGATCGGTTTTACCCAACTCTCATGTGTCATTGTCCTCTTCCTGCAAGCATTAAATGATTACTGTCCAGCCTCTCCTCCCCACTGACTGTGTCTGCAATCTGTCGCACCTCCCCCTAACCACACGAGGCAAACCAAGCTCCGGGTTTTGTGAAAATCAAGCCCAGAGTGTGCAGGCATCCTGGAGAGGGGGAGGGAATTTTTAAATTAAACGGGGAAGGTGAAGGGGTGGCAATATCACACACTGGGCTGAGGAGAGGCGGATGGAGTTTAGTTTGGATTAATGCGAGGTATTGGATTTGGTAAATCAAACAAGAGCATGACCAATACCCTCAGAAGTAGGGTCTTTGGCAGTGTTGTAGAACAGAGACCTAGGCCGTCAGGTATAATTCTTTAAAATTTGCATCTCAAATAGATAGTGTGGTTAAGAAGGTGTTTAACACACTTGTCTTCATCGGTCAGACCTTTGAGTATCGGAATTGGGACGTCATGTTGAGGTTGTACAGGACATTGGTGAGACATCTTCTGGAATATTGTGTCCAGTCTGGTCACCCTGCCCTCTCATTCCATAGGTACACCACCCTCTGGGTGAAAAAGCTGCCCCTGAGTTCACTTTTAAATGTTTCACCTCTCACCTTTAAACTATGCACTCTAGTTTTGGTCTCCCCTACTCTCATAAAATACCTTGACTCTTCACTTCGATATTATTGATCTTGATATTATTAAGCTGGAAAGGGTTGAGTACAGATTAACCTGGACGTTGTTGAGAATGGAGGGAGTGAGCTAAAAGGAGAGGCTGGGTAGGGTGGGACATTTTTCACTGGAGAGGATGGGATTTAGGGGTAACTTTACAGTGGTTTATAAAATAATGAGGGGTACAGATAAGCTGAAGTCTTTACCCTCGAGTTGGGTTTCAAAACTGAGGGATATTTTAAGGTGCAAGGAAAAAGATTTACAGAAGTCATGAGAGGTAATTATTTTAGACAGAGGCTGGCATGTGCGTGGAATGAACTTCCAGATGAAGTGGTAAAAGCAGGGACAGTTACAACGTTTAAAGGACATTTAGATAAGACATCAGTTTGGATGGTGCTGTGAGCAGCCCTCCTCTCCCTCCCCCACTCTGAATGAATCCCTGTTGGTTTTCACCCTCTGCTAATGCCTGTGCAGTGGCGTGTGGAGACCAGCAGAGGGTAGCATTGCATCACTTTAAGCACCACAGAGACAGCCACACTTGCCCCACACAGAGACACACACAGCAATTGTTAGGACACGGCATTGAGCTCATCTGGTAACTTAAATGAAACGTAAAGAAATGCTCAATTCACCTCGTAAACTGTTAAAACATGTGTGACAGAGAACTCCCAACTTCCACTGTTTAAATAAAAACATCAATTTATTTTTTTAACTCTGAAAGTGAACATTTTACATCAACTATTCACAACTCTGGGACCCCCTTTCTCTTAACCGTTTATTCCCCAATTCCAAATCTATAACAGTATACTCTTTCAATAAGATGCTTAGTAAAATTTCATCATGTTAATTTCAAAGCCACACAGCAGCTGTAGTTTTTGTCTCTTCTTCTGTGAGAAGATCTCCCTGGGTCATCTTCTTTCTTTTTACTGCGTATATGTTTCATAGGAAAAGGTACCTTTGATAGAGAGTGTTTCCTAATCTCTTGAATCTGTGTTGCTCTGTCCTCAATTTTCAAAATTCCTGCATTCTTAATATCCATAACATCGGATTATCTCATCGGTTCGATTTTTGAAAAACAATAAATTCAAACTTGATTTTGTTTTAGAATCCTGGTGTATTATTTAAACTGATTCAAATTGTTGTCCAAACAGCAACCATCTGAGGGATCTATTTCACAGCCAAATGTGACATATTTTCAGTTGCCTTTGACACTCTGGGTCTGCCATCCTGTCATATACACAGGCACTTGTAAGCTCTCCGTTCAGAACAGCTTTCCCTCTATCTTAAAGGTACGGTACACACTTTTAACTTCATTACATGAATACCCTGATGTCATTACAGATACTTGGAGCCAATCCGGATTTCTATTGCTCTATGGTTTGTCAATATTTCAATCACTCAGTCTGGTTTGTATCAGGACTTTTGTTACTCCATTAACAACATCTAATTATTGGGCTCCGTCTGTGGAATATATCAGTATTTCACTTGCTCACACTCGTGAGTGAGGCAGGATTTCAGTTGTTTCATGGGGAGTGTGACTGGATGACAATTTCAATGATTGTACATGGCACCAAACCTGGAAGAATTGTAAAGTCTATGGAGGCCAGTGTAGAACTCTAACAGGACAGTGACACGTTGGTGTCGTATTCAGGAAAAAGGGAGATGGGGATCAACGCAGAGCAGTTTGAGGTGATGCACTATAGTAGGAAAGACAACGAAAGACGATTTAAAACAGGCTGTGCCGTTATAAAGCGAGTGCAGGAACAGAGAGCATTGCGTGTATATACGCGCAGATTATTGAAGATGTCAGGACAAGGGGAGAGCAGTAAATATCACAGACTAGCTTCAGTATCTGAGCTGTTTACAGGAGGAGGTGTAGGAGGGAGTCTCCATGCTCCCTTCCTGGGAGGTGGTGGTGACGATGTACTGTGATCCCACCCTCCTGCCCACCGAGATCGTGGGGATTCCATTTGTACCAGCTCAACACAAAAGGGAGATGGCATCAGGGCCACGGCTTCTAAGTTGTGCCGGTGGGAAACGGAGGTACCAGTGGGTTTAAAGTGAGAATTGCACTTCACTGAACATTACTCCTTACTCGGTCAGTGGGACGTGGATGTTTCAGAATCTCCACACGAGGTGTCCTGGTCCTCTCCGACTCGGACGAGGGTCCACCCCACATGGCAGGGGGAGGGGGTGTGAGGGAACGGATATCGGGCACTCCAACACCCGGCTTGGCGATTACTGTCCTATTCCAGGCTGTTTCTCCTGGATTGGGAGCAAGGGAGGGAGGTAGGGTGGGGATGGGTTGCCCTGTTGATGGTGCTGGTGTAGCTGGGGATAGTGGCATATGGTGAGGGAGTTTGTTGACAGTGTTGTATCCATGCAGTGTTATTAACGTGGGGGGGGGGGGGTAAATTGGACGTGGTGACAGAGAGAGAGTAAGTGAGACAGAGAGACCGGGACAGAGACGGAGAGAGAGAGGGAAGGTGCTGCATGCAGCAGTGGGAGTGGTGGAGCCTTGTTTGGAGGTCGGTGCTATAACAGATATACAGTGAGTGTGATTGAGCAGAGAGAATACAGTGGCCCTTACCCTGACAGAGCGGGGAAGGACATTAATGCTTGTCCTGTATTGCTGGACATTTCTGCAGACCGCAGATACTGCACTGAGCTGGGTGGGGAGCTCAGACCATGCTCGGTGGGTCTGGTGGTGTGGCACCCTCTGGGAAGAGAATGGTACCCCTCTGTACTAGCCCATCCACCAGGACCTCTGTGCCCCTGTCGACAAACTGTGGTGTAATTGCCCCTTATTCCCCATGCTCGGGGTAAACTGCGCAGGGCAGTTCCAAACTAAGAAAGCTCAACCTTGTGCCCCTTGGCCTTTTAAAGATGGGACCAGTGCCAGAGATCACGGAATATCCAGGGGCACCCGGGCGATGGTGAATACCTCCAACCATGATGGGTGTGGGAATCGGGCTGGTATTGAATGAGAGGGACACCATGGGGTGGGCTGGGTAGTTAACGAGTTGAGTTTGATAAGATAGCACTGGGGAAAACTAGCTCAGCCTCGTGCAGACAATCCCTCTGTCGCAGTCAATGAAAATGGAACTGCGACAAATTATTGTTAGAATCTGGCCAATGAGTCATAGGTTCTGTGAAACCACTCCTATTTACAAAGCTGTAGAACAAATGCTCATCCAAAACTCTCCATCATCTCACCTTACACCAATATTCCTTTTTCACATCTTTCCTGGGAAGATTGGCTCATGTTACAGGATGCTATCGAAGTGTCTACATTTCAGCATTCTGAAACCTGGGAACACATCCTTCCATGACACTGTATCTCAGTCTCCCCCATCTCTCTCTATTTCTCAAACCCCTCCCATGTGGGGATATTTAAACTGATTCCCCCGCCATCTCTCTGTGACAGTGAAGTTCACACCCACAGCAACCCTTTGTCATGGCACAATGGAGATATGGAGCTGTAAATGGATAGGAGTTGCACATCCAGTCACTTCCAGCATGGGCTGCAAGTTTCCCCACACTGGGCAGTGATCTAACACAGTGTTACTGAGGAATGCACTGGGGTGGTGTACACAGTCCTACATGCTGGGAGGGTAACTGCTCCTGTTTTACCGATTAATTCACGGTGATTACTGAACAGGTCGCTGTGCTGGTCAGACTAACTGGTAGAGGTTTGGAGATAATTGTGTCGTGTGTGCAGCTCCCCGTGCTGGATGGATATTTCTTTCAGGTTCGCACATTAGTGCACTGCTGTGTTCTGCACAGCTCCCCGTTCTGGACAGATATCTAGACTGGGTTTATATATCAATGCACTGCTGTGGTCTGCACAGCGCCCCGTATTCCTGTGTAGCAGCTTTGAAATGCCGAATGTTCCCTTCCATTTCCTGTGTAACAGGTGGGATATATTAAAAGATCTGCTTCAGTTGCTGAGTAACAGTCTCCAATGGTCGAATGGCCTCATTCTGTTCCTGTTTAAAACTGTTGATGGGCTCAATAGCCTGCTTCAGTATCGGTGCAGTTGTGAATTGCTTCTTATTTTGAAACCATCAGTGAATAGGCCACTTCTGACTTTATGATGGAGGGAAGGCCATTGATGCTGCAGCTGCTGCTAGCCCACAGTGCCTCATGGATGCCCAATTTCCATGTGCTCAGTCCTTTAGAAGTATGTCCTACTTCACAGGAGGGAGTGCCACGTAACACAGTGAGCAGTACGCCTAATATGATTTATCTCTCCATCCCGGAGGCTCGCAGCCTCATTCGTGATGAAGGTCTGCTGCCCGAAACGGTGATTTTCCTGCTCCTCGGATGCTGCCCGACCTGTTGTGCTTTTCAGCAACACACAAATCTTCAGTATGCCTATTTGAGGCTGAGACTTTCCCTCCATCAGGACTGTGTGCTGGCTGCTCCTACAGATACTGTCAGGGACAGATCCCTCTGGGACAAGGAGTTTGATGAGAATATTTCCCCTGGCTGTTGTGTATTGAAGCCTGTCCCTGCTCAGGCAGCGGTGGGCCTGTGGAGACAGTCCTGGTGATGGACATTGAAGTCCCACACCCAGAGGACGGTCTGTGTCGTTGTCTCCCTCAGTGCTGCCTCTGATTTGTTTCCAACATTGAGGGGAACTGAGTTATCACCGAGAGGAGGGATGGGGGGGGGGGGGGGGGGGGGGGAAGGGGCAGGAGATAACCATCCTCAGGCAATTTCTTAGACCATGATCTGTTACCATGAGATTTCCTGGGTTCTGGAATCAATGGTGGGGAATTGCAAGGTAACTCCTTCCCTGACTGTATCCAAGGGTGTGCCCACCACTGGTGGGTCTGTGCCGGTGGGACAGGATATACACAGGGATGGGGATGGGGCTTCATGAAACATTCTGGGTGAGCACGATGGCACAGTGGTTAGCACTGCTGCGTCACAGCGCCAGAGTTCCGGGTTCAATTCCCGCCTCAGGTGACTGACTGTGCAGAGTTTGCACATTCTCCCCGTGTCTGCGTGGGTTGCCTCCGGGTGCTCCGGTTTCCTCCCACAGTCCAAACATGTGCAGGTTAGGTGAATTGGCCATGGGAAATTGCCCGTAGTGTTAGGTGAAGGGTGAATTGTAGGGGAATGGTTCTCGGAGGGTTGCTCTTCAGAGGATTGGTGTGGACTTGTTGGGCAAAAGGGTCTGTTTCCACACTGTACGTAATCTAATCTAATCTAAATTACCCATCAGGCGTGATCCTGTGAGTATGACGGTGTCGGACTGTTTCCTGACTGGGAGTGTGGTGCTGAAAAAGCACAGCAGGTCAGGCAGCATCCGAGGAGCAGGGGAATGAACGTTTCAGGCATAAACCCTTCATCAGGAATGAGACTTGTGAGCTGGGGAACTGAGAGATAAATGTGAGGGGGCTGGGGCTGGGGCTAGGGCTAGGACTGGGGTTGGGGTTGGGTTGGGTTGGGGCTGGGGCTGGAGGGAAGGGAGCTGGGAATGTGATCGGTAGACGGAGGTGGGGGAGAGATGATAGGTCAGAGAGGAGGGTGGGGTGGATGGGTGGAAGATCATGGACAGGTCAAGGAATTACCCGGAACATTCTGTCCCCGACATTCTAAAGCTGACATTCGCCGGAACGTTCGGTCCCCGACATTAAATAACTGACATTCCCCGGAAAGGTCTGTCCTCAACATTTTATAACTGACACTCCCCGGAACGTTCTGTCCCCAACATTCTTTAACTGACATTCCCCGGAACATTCTATCCCCGACATTCTATAACTGACATTCCACGGAACGTTCCGTCCCTGACATTGTTTGTGAGCGGCCGGACGTCAGTGAATTGAACAAACGAAAAGATCCCAAGGGAAGAGATCCCGTTCCAGGGAGAAGGAGACACTGTTCCTAAGGCCCCTCAGGCAGTTAAAGGGTTGAATACGTTTTCCCTGCGTTTACATTTCTCCACGACACAGGATCGACCACAATTTAGACCAAAATACAGAAATTCCCAAACTCCGTTTGTCTTCAGGAAACTGGAAGAGAATCCTTCAGGACAGCAACGTTTCATCCCTCCGTATTAGGAATTGGGAAGGAGTGACCTGTATCTGCTCTGGAGTGACCCAGTGTGTGGGAATGTCCTAGAAACCATCTGTCCTTATGGATGTGTCTCTGTGTGTTTGGGGAGGGAGGGTTTCTTGTGGTTTATGTCACATTTTTGTCAGTAATTCTGACCTTTCCATTTGTTATTCCAGCTCCAATTATTTTAATAAATCCCTGAATACAGGGACACATTTGAAAATCTCACTGGGTCCCCAATAAAACGAGTCCCTTTGCCTCCAGGCTGATGGATAATGGGTTTGTTTTCCTTCCTCACAGTTAACGTAGTGACCATCTCCGTCCTGCTTTATAAAGATTGTGGATTGTCTCCATGTGTCAGACGCTACCTGGGGGCCATGGCAGCGGCTGATCTCCTAATCATTATCCTCGACCTGATACTGAGACACATTCCCATTGTTTATCGGGAACAATTTTATTTCCTGAGGGACTCCGTCCCTGTGTGTAATATGCACGCCATCCTGCTTTATGCAGCCGCTGACTGCTCTGTCTGGTTCACCGTCACTTTCACCTTTGATCGATTTGTGGCCATTTGTTGCCAGAAGCTGAAAAGTAAATATTGCAGTGAGAAGACAGCGGCTGTGGTTCTGGGAGCAGTGACTGTGCTGAGCTTTTTAAAGAACATTTTCTGGTATTTTATGCTCACGGCTCGGTATCAGATGCGGAACGCCCCCTGGTTTTGTGATGTAACAAACGCTGTTCTATTCTCCAGTGTCTGGGTCACAATCGAGTTCCTCCACCACATTCTAAACCCGTGTGTCCCATTTCTCCTGATTCTGCTGCTCAATGTTCTCACCGTCAGACACATTGTAGTGACCAGCAGAGCCCGCAGGAGACTCCGCGCTCACACCAATGGGGACGCTCAGTCTGACACTAAAATGAGAAACCGAAAGAAAACATAATTTTACTGTTTTTGATCTCGGCCAATTTCATCCTGTTATGGTCAACGTTAACGATTTATTCTATATGGAGACGGATGTATTTGATTGGGTATCGATCTGTGTATCTCGATTACTTTGTTCGGGAATTGGGCTTCATGCTGCAGCTCCTCAGTTGCTGCACAAACACCGTGATTTTTGCCGTGACCCAGACTAAGTTTAGGCTGCAGCTGAAGAATGTGCTGAAATATCCCTTCACCCAGATCCACCCATCAATCAAATTTCCTCATTAATCAATCCATCCGGAATGTTCTCATTTCAGTTCAGTGTTTCCGTGTTCCGCTATTGTAACAGACTGAGGGTAGCGCTGGTTTGTCCATCCTTATCCCTCAGGGGTTACAGGGGCACATTTCAATGTTTCTCACAACTCATGGGCCAATGAGAAAAGACACCATCCCACTGACTGTATCCATCACTTCCATTTGTAAACACGAAAAATGTTGATTAAAGCATGCCGAGCAGCAGAGTGACCAATGTTGTTGTGTGTCTTTGTGTTAGAGAAGCTGACCTGGGAGAGACAGACTCAGCCCCAAGTCCTGGTCCTAAGGGAAGGGGAGGGCACTGCACCCTGAGCTCAGGAACTGGGTTCAACTCCCTCTGTCCCCACCACTCCAACCTGGCCTCCCCATTTCCTCCCCCCACCCTTTCTCCTTATTGATCTCCCTCTCTATCTCTGCACACTCTCTCCTTCTCACCACATCTCCCTCGTCCCCCTCTCTCTTTCACACACACCCTCAACCCCACTTTCTAAACTCTTCCCTCTCCCCCTCACTCACTCTCCTGCCGGCTCTGTCTCCCGCCCGTAATTCCGTCTCTACTCCATTTTCCCGTTCCTCCCACCTCCCGCATTCCAGCCCCACCATCCCACACGCAGCTTCACCACCAACACACACACACACAGTCTCTCGTTCAGAGGGAGAGGGAAGAACCAGCGAGACAGAGTGTGTCAGATAGAGAGGGAGGGAGAGAGATTGAGCCAAAGAGAAATGGACGGAAGTGGGCAGAGAAAGAGAGAGATACTGAGGGAGCGGGAGTGAGAGTGAGAGAAGGTGGAGAGAGAGTGAAGGAGCGGGTGAGGGGGGGGGGTTGGGGGAACAAGAGACAGATAGGGTAAGGGAGAGAGAGAGAAAGACGTGGGTGGAGATAATGAGAGGGAGGGTCGGGAGAGAGTGGGCGAGAGAATGAGTGAGACTGAGAGAGGGGCGAGGGAGGGGGAAAGAGAGAGAAAGAGACGGAGAGAGAGAGACAGAGATAGAGACAGACAGAGCAAGTGAGAGCGAGAAAGGGGGCAAGACCTCGAGAGAGAGAGAGAGAGGAAAGGGGGCAAGAGAGATCGGGAGGAGAGAGTAACAGAAAGAGAGAGAGGACAGAGAGAGAGAGAGAATAGGTGGTAAGTGAGGGAGAGGGCAAGAGAGGGTGAGGGAGCAAGAGAGAAAGAGTGGGGTGCGAGAGAGTAACAGAGAGAGAAGGGACGATAGAGAGAGGAGGAACGATAGAGAGGGTGGCAAGAGAGAGAGAGGGTGGTGAGAGAGAGAGAGGGCGTCGAGAGAGTGAGAGCGGCGAGAGAGAGAGGGCTGCGAGAGAGAGAGAGGGCGGCGAGAGAGAGAGAGCGGTGAGAGAGGGAGGGCGGCGAGAGAGGGAGGGCGGGAGAGAGGGGAGGGCGGGAGAGAGGGAGGGCGAGAGAGAGGGGAGCACGAGAGAGGGGAGGGCTAGAGAGGGGAGGGTGAGAGAGAGGGTGAGAGACGGAGGGAGAGAGGGCGGGGTGAGAGCACAGGGTGAGAACGCGTGGTGAGAGAGAGGGGAGAGAGACAGGGGTGAGAAAGAGAGGGGCAGAGAGATAGAGGGGAGAGAGAGGGTGGTAGAGAGAGAAGGAGGGAGAGAACGTGAGAAACAGAACTCACTCATAAATCAGCCTGAGACAAAGCCTTGGAAACAAGCACAATTTATTACAGTCTTACAAGTACCGGACGCCTCTGCAGTCCAGCAGAAATGCGTATGTCACAGAACATGTGTACTTTCTTTATTCAGTTTTCAAGTTTCTGAATCACGACTCCCTTTTCTAATTTCATCCTATCATAAGTCGGTTACCTCACTTGTTTTTCTTCAGTTTTTCTTATCTGGCTATCCGGCTGTCATTGTATGTCTGCATTCTCTGTTCCTTGTTATTTTTGTCCAGTTTCCTTATCATACGATAAGTGAAATACCCCTACTGCTTCTTTTGTTGTCAGCTACAACACTCCATAGTTATTTCCCAGCTTCAAACTATTTCTTTAAAATTAATTCTTTAAAAGACCCTCTATATTTATTAAAGTCTTAGCCTTAAGTATGCTACATGTTGTACGAATTCCGCTCACCCCCGCAACACCCCCCATCTATAGAAACTACATTCCATTACCAGCCACAGCAACTACATTTCTATATCGCCTGCAGAAACTAAATTTTTCACTTCCCTTTTCTTTTTTAATATCTGTTGTTTCTGGGCTTATTAAGTCTCCTTTAATTCATTTCTCACAGTCTGCCCTCGTACGCCTTTTGGGCGATGAGGTTCACAATCTTACCTTTTACTTTTGTGTTGTTCGTCCCTTGAACTCTAGAAGCATTCTTTGGCTTTCTCTTTGTTGCATATCACCTGCTGATTGTACAAGCATCTGATGATGTATTTGAGTTCTTTCCCCAAGGGATGTCATCAGTCGGCTCATTACCCATTTTAGGACACTGCACCCTACTACCAGACCCACTAATATCAATATTCCATAGATAGCGAGATTGACTAACCACCTTCCCCAACCAGTCAATCCCCAATTGCCCCATTCCCATCATTTTTCGTTCTGGTACCAATTACCAGCCTGCCTTATCTTGGCGATTTTGTCTCGCACATGTTTGGAGATATAAGTAATGTTAGAGGAGACCTCAGGTATGTACGTACAACATTCCTCTCCAATTACTGCACAGGTACCAGCCTTCTCTGCTCGAATATAATCCAGAGCCATCCTGTTCTGAAGGGTCGTTAGTCTGGTGGCAATCATTTCAGTCGTTATGGCTGCTACTTGTGATTGGGGTTCGGTTAACGCATCAGCAGTATTGTTGGCTAACTCTTCCAGGGAAGCTGCCAACTTTTGTATTTCTACTCCTGCTCGAGCGGTCCCATACAAAGGTATCAAAGCCCAGAGGAGCCGATCCCATTGGTTACTTCCCGGGTTTCCTGCCTTCTTTCCTATTTATTCCGAGGTATTTTTGGGGCTCCTTTTAACAGCCTCAAGTGGGGAATTATATACGCGAGGTAGCAGCAGCCACTCCAGCCTTTCTGGCTTTGAGACAGTGTTTTATCAACATCATAACATGCATGCATTCCTGTACATTCAGTCACGCGAATGTATTTTTCCCCCGGAATAAATAGATAAGTGTCCAGGCCTCATTCCCAGTATGTTCCGTTTAATATTCGGGGAATGGTTGTGGCAATGACTTGGCTGGTATAGACACAAGATGATTTTCCTAAACGGAAGGGTGCGGTATCATTCTGAATACAGAAACAAGTGGTATTTACTGCTCCTTTCGGTGGGGAGACTTTAAGGCTATCAATAGCACCCGGCGTTTTCGGGGCTGGTCGAGGGAACCATCCCTCAAAGTTATAATTACCCCTCTCAAATTCCCATTTTGTATCATTTGAGCCTGAGTCAAATTGTTGTGCATCGTACACTTCTTCTTTGGTAAGGGTATTACCGTGAGAGGAATTCCGGATTCCCCATGGTATGGGAACTCCGCACATACCCAACAGTCGACATGTCCCTTTAATTTAGCATAATTCTGACATAAAGCGGTAAAATGATTTTTTCCCGCCGCCCCCGCCCCCCCCCCCCCCCCCCCCCCTTGGCAGCTAACGCCAATATTATCGTGACAATATAAAGCTGACCACTGATTTTAGCTCACAACCCCTCTCTGTCTATTCCCTAATACTTTAACTACCAGGGAGGAGTGAGTCCATGCAACACTTACAATTGTATTGGGATACAGTTTTTCAAACAATATCAATAGTCTCTTATCTCAGTCCATTCTTCTTGATCAGCTTGATTTTCAGAGGTTTGTCCGTAGGATGAGCTTGCCACTCTGCTGGAGGGGAAGGAGCGTCCACCGGGCCCTTAACACGAGTGTGATGACTCCACCATTTTTTCAGCAGTTCGGACGGCTGTTTCAGTAGTCAGGACGGTTAGGAGCGGTCTGCATTACCAGCTTGGGTGCAGTTTGGTATCTTTCAAAGTTTTGATCAGGACCCAATCACCTTGCTGTATTCGATGTACGGCGAACTCAAGTGGAGGTATCTGGGTCAACAGACCCTTCTTCCTAAGAACAGACAAAGAAGAGCCAAGCACCACAATATAGTTCTTTAAAAACTTATCATTGAACTCTACAGTTGGTAATTCCCCTCTTCCACCCGAGAAAGGTAATCCAAACATCATCTTATAAGGAGAGAGGCCTATATCACGTCTAGGCGCAGTCCTAATGCGTAGCAACGAGATAGGTAAACATTTTGTTCATGGTAATCGAGTCTGTAGGACTAGCTTAGACAATTGCTTCTTTAAGGTTTGATTCATTCGTTCCACCCGTCCAGAGGAAGGCAGATATCAAGGAGTGTGGAATTCCCAAGGGATTTCTAATCCCGCCATTACTTCTTGTAGGATCTTAGAAGTAAAATGGATACCGTGGTCTAAATCTATACTTTCCACCACTCTATATTCATTGTGTCTTTTTCCTTGTACTACTTTTGATGACCCGTCTATAAACAGTCTGACCCCGCCATGTAAGGGGATATCCTTTAGGTCCTGTCTAACTTTGGTTTGATACTCTATGATATCCAGACAGTCATGTTCTAATTCTCGTTTGTCCACAGGTTTTCCCTTCCATAGGAAGGTAGCTGGATTTAGACAGGTGTCTGTTGCTAACACAAGGTCATCTCTCTCCATCAGGATGGTTTCGTATTTTAGGATTCTTGAATATGTCAACCATCTCCCTGCCTTTTGGTTTAACACAATTTTAAATTGATGGGGGGTACTAACGATTAGCGGCACTCCAAAAGTAAGTTTACTGCTTTCCTGTATCAGTATGGCAGTGGCTGCTACTGCCTGTATACATTCAGGCCATCCTCTCGAGACAGGAAAGCTATGGGCTGTCTCTTCCGCCCTCCTTTCTGGGTTAACACTCCTAAGGCTGCTCCATCATTTACTCTCACAAAAAGGTGGAATGGTTTATCTAGGGAGGGAAGGGCCAACACCAGAGCTTGTAGTAAACTACGCTTCAACTCATGTAACCTTTCATTTTCCTCTTCTGTCCATCACAGTCTTTAATGTTCAGATTCTGTCAATTTGTAATACAACCCTTTCGTTTTCTGGGCGTATGCTTCTATCCATAATCTACAATAGCCCACCAGCCCCAAGAACTTCCGTAATTCTCGTTTGGTGATCAGAAGGGGCAGTTATACTATCCCTTTAATTCTCTCGGGGTTAATGCATCAAGAGTCCTCATTAATAAGGTGTCCTAAGTATTTCAACTCTTTCTCTAACGATATAATCAAATCCCTACCTTATAGATTACTTCCTATTTCGGGAATATATACTAATTGTTCTGTCACTTCCTCATCATTTCTTTTGATTAGGGTTGGTTCAAAAATAGGCACCAAGAATTCTTCTAGGAGAAAATGAGGACTGCAGATGCTGGGAATCAGAGTTTAAAATGTGTTGCTGGAAAAGCGCAGCAGGTTAACCAGCATCAAAGGAGTGGCAGAATCGACCTTTCGGGCATAAACCCTTCTTCAGGAATGAGGAGGGTATGCCAAGCAGGCTAAGATAAAAGGTAGGGAGGAGGGACTTGGGAGCGGGGCGTTGGGAATGCGATAGGTGGAATGAGGTTAAGGTGAGGGTGATAGACGGAGAGAGGATGGGGGCGGAGAGGTCGGGAAGAAGATTGCAGGTCAAGAAGGCGGTGCTTAGGCTGAGGGTTGGGACTGAGAAAAGGTGGAGGGAGGGGAAATTAGGAAGCTGGAGAAATCTGTATTCCTCCCTTGTGGTTGGAGGGTTCCTAGGCGGAAGACGAGTCGCTCTTCCTGCAAGCGTCGTGTTGCCATGGTCTGGCGATGGAGGAGGCCAAGGACCTGCATGTCCTTGGCGGAGTGGGACGGGGAATTAAATTGCTCAGCCACGGGGCGGTTGGGTTGGTTGGTGCGGGTGTCCCAGAGGTGTTCTCTGAAACGTTCCGCAAGTAGGCGGCCTGTCTCCCCAATGAATAGGAGGCCACATCGAGTCCAGTGGATTCAGTAAATGATGTGTGTGGAGGTGCAGGTGAATTTCTGATGGATATGAAGGATCACTTGAGGCCTTGGAGGGAAGTGAGTGGGGAGGTGTGGGAGCAAGTTTTGCATTTTTTGCGGTTGCAGGGGAAGGTGCTGGGAGTGGAGGTTGGGTTGGTGGGGGATGTGGATCTGACAAGGGAGTCGCGGAGGGAGTGGTATTTCCGGAACGCTGATATGGGTAGGAAGGAAAAATATCCTTGGTGGTGGGGTCCGTTTGGAAGTGGTGGAAATGACGAAGGATGATCTGATGTATCTGGAGGTTGGTGGGGTGGTAGGTGAGGACTAGTCGGGTTCTGTCCTGGTGGCGATTGGAGGGGCGAGGTTCAAGGGCGGAGGAGCGGGAAGTGGAAGAGATGCGGTGGAGAGCATCGTCAACCACGTCTGAGGGGAAATTGCGGTCTTTGAAGAAGGAGGCCATCTGGGTTGTTCGGTATTGGAATTGGTGCTCCTGGGAGCAGATGCGGCGAAGGCGAAGGAATTGGGAATATGGGATGGCGTTTTTAAAGGGGGCAGGGTGGGAAGAGGTGTAATCTAGGTAGCTGTGGGAGTCAGTCGGTTTATAATATATGTCCGTGTTGATTTACTAATTTCCCCCCACCTCCACCTTTTCTCAGTCCCAACCCTCAGCCTAAGCACCCCCTTCTTGATCTGCAATCTTTTTCCCGACCTCTCCGCCCCCAACCCCTCTCCGGCCTATCACCCTCACCTTAACCTTCCACCTAACGCATTCCCAACGCCCCTCCCCCAAGTCACTCCTCCCTACATTTTATTTTAGTCTGCTTGGCATACCCTCCTCATTCATGAAGAAGGGCTTATGCCCGAAAGGTCGATTCTCCTTCTCCTTTGATGCTGCCTGACCTGCTGCGCTTTTCCAGCAACAAATTTTCAAACCAAGAATTCTTCGCCTGTTACTCCAGAAACCTTAAGATACTCCTTAGTCAACTTAACATCGGTAGGTCTAAAACTTAGGGATGACCGTGCCGTTCCCGTGTCCATCAAAAATACTGCCTCCTCCCCGTCAGGTCCCACCTTTAAATTTATCAAGGTTTCCCGGTGGGTCTCAGGAGGAAGGAACCCCTGACTCCCCTAATCTTCTCAAAAGTCATGAGGGAAACGGCTTCCCTTTCTCGTGCTAATTCCGGGTATTCCTGTTTAAAATGCCCACTTTGCCGCAACGGTAACAACCCTGCCTGTTGCCTCCTTTCCCAGGTATCCGACCCTTGTCTTTCGTGTCCTCCCCTACCATTCCTGTTATCCCTTGATCCCATTCTCTTTGTTATTTCTTCTACTGCCGCCACCATCATTTTGGCTTTCTGTTTCTGCTTCTTGTCTTCCCTTTTCACATACACTTTCTGTGCCTCACGTAACAGTTATTCCATCTGTCTTTTACTCCATCCATCTAATTTCTGTAATTTCTTTTATATGTCCGGCCATGAGTTAGTTACAAACTGGACACTTAAGAGTCCCTGTGCTACCGGATTATTGCGGTCCATTCCCGAATACTTCCTTGAGCCTTTTAGGAAATGCAGAAGGGGTTTCATCCTTCTCTTCTCGTACTGCAAAGGCCTTAACAAAGTTTTGTGATCGAGGTGCCGCCTCTTTAATTCCTGATATTACCATTTCTCATAGATCCCGCATTGACTCCCTATTTTCTCTGTCATTATTTTCCCAATGAGGGTCAACATTTGGGAATTTCTGTTCTGCTGCGGCCCCTTCTTCCTCAACTGGGTGCTTCTTTTCCCATTCCTGTAAAGCCGCTCTCCTAATCATACCTTGTTCTTCCCCTGAAAATAACCTTCCTAAAATTGACATCAGTTCTCCCCAGGTATATAAATTAGGCCCTGGGAATTGATCTAATTGTTCGGCTAGTCCAACTGGATCCTCTATTAAACTTTTCATTTCCTTTTTAAAGACCCTAACTTCACTGCTCGTTAAGGGAGCATTTACATATCCGATCTGAACCTCTCATAAGGGACCTAATTTTGCATTTTCCAATATCTCTGCCCCTCCTTTACGTGTGGTGGCTCGAGTGAGTCGGAGCCTCCTAGATTCTGCATCTTTTAGTTGAGAGTCCGTTCCCCTTTCTGTGTCTGGACTCGGTTCTGCTTCGGGAGCTGTAGGCTCGTTCCGGGGTGTAGTATATGAGGGCGGCAAAAACGTTAAGGGATCCCATTGTGGCTTCCCTTGTTCATTCTTTTTCTGTTCTTTCCCTGATTCCTCCGTATTCATGGGACATAATTTTACTCCCGCGCTCCCTACCCAACAAGCCGCATAATCGGCCCGTTTTTGACTGTACGGTTCTTTTCGATTGACATATATATTAAGATCTTGACACAGCCAATCCTAATCGGACCCATATTTGGTCCAAAAAAAAACAGGCGCCTTAATACTTTCTCGAGTCCAAACGAAACAACAACAGTTTATCATTGTAGCCTTATCTTTCTCCCGTGTCTGGGAGTTGTGTTCCCAATTACCCAACATTTTCCCCAAAGGACTGTCGGGGGGGATATATCCCCCTTTATCGTTATTTGTAGATCGATCATTACACAGGCAACTCCCCTTGCCTCCCATTATTGCAAATGTAATTAATCTGACCAATTATATGCTTTTTGAGACTTAAACTGTTAACATTCAATCACCAACAAACAAATGTGCATTCAAACCAAATCACAAAGGGTTAAACTTTCTACTAGCTTCACAGCTCTTTTCGCTCTCTCTCTCTCACTCACACACACAGACAGACACTGTGTCTCACAGATACTTTGAGCTTCCCACAACGACTCCTCTAGCTTTTGAATGTTTTTCTGGACGTCTGGCCATAAGTTAGTTACGAAGTGCACCCTCAGTAGCCCTTCAGCTACTCGCCCTTCTGACACGGGCTGTTTTCCATTGATATATGCTTAATTTAATATCGCCAATTCCCCGTACCTTTGTACGTCCCGACCACTAAGGCGATACTTAAAGGTCTCTTTTCTTACCTTGGTCTGTGCACCGAGTTACCTGGTCGTTTCGGCGCGCCCCATCCCGCGGCAATTCCTGCAGCAAATACCACACAAGAGTTGCCCGACCGAACCCGCCGCGTGTGCCCGCCTTGTTTCCAGGTTCTCCTCGTCCGGATCATACTCGCCCAAACCGCGAACGGCAAACAAGGGAGTTGGAGATGGCCGACATCGGCGAGGTGTACCTTTCCCGTCGTCCAATGAATGTCGGGCGGTCGGAGCTTTGGATCCAGGACGAGCTCCCAATTGTGCGAAACAGAACTCACTCACAAATCAGACTAAAGTCTTAGCCTTAAGTATGTTACATGTTACAAGAATCCCGCTCACCCCCGCAACACCCCACCTCCATCTATAGAAACTACATTCCACTACCACCTACAACAACTACACTTCTATATCGCCTGCAGAAACTACATTTCTCACTTCCCACAAGAGAGAGGGGAGATGGAGAGAGGGAGAGCGAGAGAGAGAGAGAGAGAGAGAGGTTGGGGGTCGCGTGCGCGAGAGAGAAGAGATGGTGAAAGAGAAGACAGAGAGAAAGGACGAAAAGTACAGAGGGGAGCATGAGAGGAAGCAACAGAGAGGGGCACGAAAGATGGGAGGCAAGAGGGAAGGGAGAAAGAGAGGTGTGAGAGAGAGAGAGAGTGGGAGAGAGACCTGGGGTAAGAGCGGGTGGGGAGAGAGTTGAGGCAAGAGAGCGGGGGGGAGGATAGCGGGGTGAAGAGACCGGAGGGGGCGTAGAGAGCGGGGGCGAGAGAGCGGAGGGAAAAGAGAGAGCGGGGGAAAGAGAGAGCGGGGTGAAGAGAGAGCGGGAAGAAGAGAGAGCTGGGGAAGAGAGAGCGAGGAGAAGAGAGCGCGGGGAGAAGAGAGCGCGGAGGGAAGACTAAGCGGGAAAGAGAGTGGGAGAAGAGAGCGCGGGGAAGAGAGCGGGGTAAGACAGCGAGGAAAAGAGAGCGGGGGGAATAGAGCGGGGGAAGAGAGTGCGGGCGGAAGAGAGCGCGGGGGAAGGGAGAGCGGAGGTAAGGGAGAACGTGGGGAAGAGAGAGCATGGGGAAGAGAGAGCATGGAAGAGAGAGTGGAGAGAAAAGAGAGCGGAGGCAAAAAAGAGCCGGGTGAAGAGAGAGTAGGGGGCAAGAGAGAACGTGGGGAAGAGAGAGCGGGAGAAGACAGGGTGGGGAAGGAAGAGTGGGGAGAAGAGAGCAGGGGAGCGGGGGAAGAAAGCGGTGGAAGAGAGACCGGTGGAAGATAGATCGGAGAAGAGAGATCGAGGGGAAGAGAAAGAGGTGGGAAGAGAAAGTGGGAGGAAGAGAGATCGGGGAAGAGAGATCGGGGGAAGAGCAAGCGGGAGGAAGAGCGTGGGGAAGAGAGCACCGGGAACAGAGCGAGGGGGAGAGGGCGGGGGAAGAGATCGGGGAAGAGAGCGCGGAGGGAAGAGAGAGCGGGGAAGAGAGAGCGAGGGAAGAGAGATTGGGAGAAGAGAGATCAGGGGGAAGAGAGAACAGGGGACAGAGATCGGGGGGGAAATAGATTGTGGGAAGAGAGCGCAGGGGAAGAGAGCGGGGGAAGAGAGAGCGGGGAAGAGAGCGCGGGGGAAAGAGAGCGCGGGCGGAAGAGAGCGCGGGGAAGAGAGCGCGGGGGAAAGAGAGCGCGGGCGGAAGAGAGCGCGGCGAGGAGAGAGCGCGGGGGAGGAGCGATGAAGACAGCTGGGGGAAGAGAGAGCAGGGGGAACAGAGAGCGGGGAAGGGAAAGTGCGGAAGGGAGAGCGGGGGAAGAAAGAGCGGGGAAGAGAGCGGCAGGAAGAGAGAGCAGGGGAAGAGAGAGTGGGGGGAAGAGAGCGCGAGGAAGAGAGAGCGAGGGAAGAAAGAGCGGAGTGAAGAGAAAGCGGGACGAAGAGAGAGCGGGGCGAAGAGAAAGCGGGACGAAGAGAGAGCGGGACGAAGAGAGAGCGGGGTGAAGAGACAGTGGGGGAAGAGACAGTGGGGGTAGAGAGCGGGGGGGAGAGCGGGGGGAGACCGGGTGGAGAGAGCAGGGAGAGAGCGCAGAGAGAGAGAGCGCGGGAGAGGGGGGAGGGCGAGAGAGAGGGGTCGGCGAGAGGGGAAGGGTGAGAGAGGGGGAAAGGCGAGGGAGGTGAGGGAGAGAGGGGAGGGCGAGGGATGGTAGGGTGAGATAGAAGGAAAGGGGAGAGAGTGGAGGGCGAGAGAGTAGAGGGAGAGAGAGGTTCGGGAGTGAGAGGGGTGAGGGACAGAGAGAGGGAGGGAGAGAGTGGGGAGAGAGAGAGGGTGGCAAGAGAGAGGGGAGGTTGAGAGAGTGAGGAGGAACAGAGAGGGGAGGGAGAGAGAGGGGAGCGAGAAGAGGGGGAGAGAGAGAGGGAAGGGTGAGAGAGAGGGGAGGGAGACAGAGGGGAGGGAGAGAGAGGAGAAGGAGAGAGAACGGGGAGAGAGAGGGGAGCGAGAGAGAGGGGAGAGAGAGAGAGGGAAGGGTGAGAGAGAGAGAGGTGGGAGAGAGAGAGGGGAGAGAGAGGGGTGGGAGATATAATGAGGAGGGAGAGCGAGGCGTGAGGGAGAGAAAGAGGCGAGGTAGAGAGGGAGAGAGGAGGGAGGGAGAGGGGAGGGAGAGAGAGGGAAGGGAGAGAGCGGGGGAGGGAGAGAAAGAGGGGAGTGAGAGAGAGGAAAGAGAGAGGGGAGAGAGAGGGGAGGGAGAGAGAAGGAGGCGAGAGACAGAGGGGGCAGAGAGAGAGGGTGACGAGAGAGAGGGGGTGAGAGAGAGGGGGGCGAAAGAGGGAGGGGAGAGAGAGGGGGGAGAGAGAGGGGGGAGAGGGAGAGGGGAGAGCGGGGGGAGGGGAGGGCGGGAAGAGGGGAGCGGGTGAGAGGGGAGAGGGGAGAGCGGGGAGAGTGGAGAGGGGAGAGGGGCAGAGGAGAGAGGGGGAGAGGGGAGAGAGGAGAGCGGGGGAGTGGAAAGCGGGAAGAGGAAGAGAGACGGAGGAAGAGAGACGGATGAAGAGAGAGGGGGTTGAGAGAGGGGTGTAGAGACAGGGGGTAGAGAGATTGGGGTAGAGAGAGGGGGTTAGAGAGAGGGGGAGAGACAGGGGAGAGACAGGGGGACAGACGATGGGAGAGCCGGAGGAAAAGGCGGGGGAGAGACGGGGGTGAGAGACGGGGATGACACGGGGGAGAGAGAGGGGGAGAGACGGGGTAGAGATGGGGAGAGAGACGGTGTGACACGGGGGAGAGAGGGGAGAGACGGGGAGAGAGGGTGAGAGACGGGGGTGAGAGACGGGGGTGAGAGATAGGGTGAGAGACGGAGGGCAGAGACGGGGAGAGACCGGGGTGAGACGGGTAGAGACGGGTGAGAGAGACGGGGGTGAGAGATGGGTGAGAGAGAAGGGTGAGAGAGAAGGGTGAAAGGTGCCGAGAGAGAGGGGCGCGAGAGAGAGGGGTGAGAGAGAGTCGGGTGAGAAAGCGCGGTGTGAGAGAGAGCGGCGCGCGAGAGAGAGAGGCGTGAGAGAGAGGGGTGCAAGCGAGACAGGGGCACAAGAGAGAGGGCCGCGAGAGATAGGGACGCAAGAGATAAAGACGCGAGAGAGATGAGAGAGATAGGGGCGAGAGAGATGGGGCGAGAGAGAGGCGCGGGAGACAGGGGGCGAGAGTGAGGGGGCGAGAGTGAGGGGGCAAAAGTGAGGGGGCAAGAGTGCGGGGTGAGAGTGAGGGGGCAAGAGAGAGGTGGCAAGAGTGGGGCAAGAAGGGGCAAGAGAGGGGGGTAAGAGAGAGGAGGCAAGAGAAGGGGGGAAAGAGCGGGGGCGAGAGAGAGGTAGAGGCGGGAGAGAGCGGGTCGAGAGACAGGGTGCGTGAGAGAGAGGTGTCTAGAGAGAGAGAGAGAGACAGACAGAGTGGGGCGAGCATGTGGGCGTCGTGATAGGGGCGAGAGGGAGGGTAGAGAGAGGGTGGTGTGATTGGGGGAGGGAGAGGGAAGAGAAAGTGGAGAGAGAGGGAAAGGGGGAGAGAGAGAAAGGGGGAGAGAGACAAAGGGGAGAGAGAGAGGGGGTGAGAGTGAGAGAGGGGGGAGAGAGAATGGGAATGAGAGAGAATGGGGATGAGAGAGAGTGGAGAGAGTTGCGAGCAAGAGAGAGGGATGAGAGAGCGAGAGGGGGGTGTGTGAGAGAGGGAGAGGTGCAAGTGAGAGTGAGGGAAAGGATATGGAAATGAGAGAGAGAGAGAGACTGAGAGAGCAAGAGAGAGTGCCAGAAAGGGACGAAAGAGAGAGTGAGGGAGAGAAAAATAGATAGATAGAGAGGAGGGAGAGCAAGATAGGGAGAGATAGAGGGCGAGCCGTAGACAGAGTTATGGAAGAGGTAAGCGAGGCAGAGTGAGAGTCCGGTGAGATAGAGGGATGAGGTTGAGAGTGAGTGGGGGGTGTGAGAGAATGAGTGAGGGGAAGAGAGAGTGTGGGGTGTGAGAGAGAATGAGAGTGAGTGGGAGAGAGAGAGAATGAGAGTGAGGGGATGAGAGGAAGAAAATGAAAGTGAGTGTGTATGAAAAGAGGTGTAGAGAGAAAGAGACAGTCAGAGAGAGACGGAGAGACAGAGAGAGAGAGACCAAGAAAGAGATAGAGAAACTGATAGAGAGACAGAGATAGAGAGACAAAGATAGAGAGACGGAGAGAGACAGAGACAAAGAGACAGAGAGAGAGAGAGAGAGAGTGAGAGATGTCTCAGGGAGGACCAGTACAGCAGAGGTGAGAGTAGGATGCTCACAAGATGGCGGAAATGACACCTAGAATGTAGATGCACCTTGCCCAGCTTTGTACCTATGTCCTGTCTACCAGCTGTAAATACAGTAGGCCACTAACTCCTCCTTGTGCTGTTTACTGTGAGTGATCTTACTGGCTGCAGGATTTACTGACGGCTCCAGGTCTCCCTCTCTGGCTGACCAACCATGTTTGATGTGGTCATAAATGAGACAGGAGTTAGGAATTCGGCTAAGACAAGAACATCCTGATTGCCTACAGGAGACCGAGAAATAGACAAAATGGGAAATTAGTTTGATGCCGTGAGGGATTCACATGGAGACTGGCATGGAGTCCCACAGTTATCTGGAAAACCCCAGTCTTCATCCCAGGCATGTGCTGCCTCGTCTCTCTGTAGTGGAGAATTCTGTTGGCTCAGAATCTGGAGTAGCTGCAACAGCGAGAGGCGCTGACAGAGGCAGCAATTAGACCCACACAGTGAGGGATACCACATGGAGAGAGACTGAGTGATATCATCAGAGTGCTGGAAAGTTTCAGAATCAATCAATGGTCATGATGAAAGGCCTTTGATTAATGGATCAGTACTCAGTGATGGTTGAGCTACGAGTGGGAGAGGTGATGGCCTCGTGTTATTCTCACCAGACTGTTCACCCAGAATTTAATGTTAGTGTCCGATATACTAATCTGACTGCTCAATATCCTTTAAGGAAGGAAATCTGTAATCAACGGATTTCCTGTGTAATGCAAAAGCACTGTAATAATTTTGGGAGACTTCAGTCTTTGTGTAATCTGGGACAGTCACATTGGCAAAAGTAATGTTCTCCAAAATCCTGTTTGAATGTTTGTGTCAGTGTTTCTTTGAAGAACACATTGTGCAAATGGCCAGGGATGCGACTATCTCAGATCGACCATTGGGTGATGACGCTGAGTGAAGGAGTAATGTCACAGTGAGATATCCTCTGGGAAATTGTAGTGCAGTGGAATTCAGCGATGGATTTTTAAAGTGACCATTAAGTACACCCTACAATCACAACCAAAGGCATTTACGTGTGTTTGAGAGGAGAACTGACCAAGGTAAAGAGGGGAAGCAGTGAAGTGTATGGCTCGAAATGGACAGTGGAAAGCATTTACAGTAATAGAGATGGACTGCACAGAAACAGACCCTTCGGTCCAACTGTCCGTGCCACTCACGTATCCTAACTCAATCTCATCTCATTTGTCAGCACTTGGCCCAAATTCCTTTCAGTCCTTCCTGTTCGCATACCCATCCACATGCCTTTTAAATGCAGTAATTGTACCAGCCTCCACCACTTCCTCTGGCAGTTCATTCCATACATGCACCACCTTCTGCCTGAAAAAGTTGTCCCTTAGGTTCCTTTTATATCTTTCCCCTCTCACCCTGAACCTAGGCCCTCCAGTTCTGGATTCTAGTACCTCAGGGAAAAACCCTTGTCGTTGTATCTACCCATGTCTCTCTTGATTTTATAAACCTTTACATGGCCACCCGTCAGCGTCAGACATCACAGGGAAAATAGCCCCAGCCCATTCAACCTCTCCCTGTAGCTCAAATCTTCCAATCCTGGCAACATCCTTGTAAAGCTTTTCTGAACCCTTTCAATTTACACAACATCCTTCCGATAGGGGGAGCCAAGAATTGCACGCAATATTCCAAAAGAGGCTTATCCAATGCCCTGGACAGTCGCAACATGACCTCCCAACTCCACTACTCAATGCTCTGATCAGTAAATGTAAGCATACCAAACACCTTCTCACTATGCTATCTACCTGCGGTTCTCCTTTCAAGCAACTATGAACCTGCCTTTGTTCTGAGACCTTACCATTAAGTGCATAAGTCCTGTTAAGATGTATTTTTCCAAAATGCAGCATCTCACATTTATCTAAACTCAATCTGCCACTCCTCAGCCAATTGGCCCATCTGATCACGAACCCAATGTAATCTGAGGTAACGTTTTTCACTGTGCACAACACCTGCAATTTTGGTGTCAACTGTAAACTTACTAACTATACCTCCTATGTTCACATCCAAATAATTTGTATATATAATGAAAATAGTAGCTCCAGCATTGATCGTTGTGGCACACCACTTCACAGATCTCCAGTCTGAAAAGCAACCCTCCACCACCATCTTCGAGCCATTCTGTTTCCAAATAGCCAGTTCTCCCTTTATTCCATGCGATGTAAGCTTGCTCCCCAATCTCCCATGGGGAAGCTTTTCAAACACCTTCGTGAAGACCATATCGGTCACATCCACCGCTTTGCCCCCATCAATCCTTTTTGTTACTTCTTCAAACAAATCAATCAATTTCTTGAGACATGATTTCCCGCGTACAAAGCTATGACGACCATCCATAATTAGAACTGCCTTTCCAAACACATGCAAATCCTATCCCTCAGGATTCCCTCCTTCAACTTGCCCAACACTGACGTTAGGCGAACCGGTCTGCCGTTCCCTGGCTTTTCCTTACCACCTTTCTTAAATAGTGGCTCCACGTTAGCCAACTTCCAGCCTTCTGGCATCTCATCTGTAATTATCGATGACACAAATATCTCAGCAAGAGGCCCAGCAATCACTTCCCTAGCTTCCCACAGAGTTCTATGGTACACCTGATAAGGTCCTGGGGATTTATCAACCTTTCTACACTTCAAGACATCCAGTACCTACTCCTCTATAATGTGGACACTTTTCAAGATGTCACCATTTATTTCCCAACATTCTATATCTTCCATGTCCTTCTCTGCAGT